>NW_027438801.1:0-23000 GCF_000715075.1 Nicotiana tabacum | reverse complement strand
CCTTGATGGCTAGATTCGTTGTCGATATGTAGGGGCAGTAATTGAGAGTTCGTCATTTTTAGAATAAAATCAAATATGCGTCCAAGAGCAAGTGTAAAATAGTGTGTTTTATAGGGATTTGTATCAAATAACCACTATTATCCTTAGCCCCACAATGGGTGCCAAACTGTTTATCTGAAAAATGAATAACAATTGAATTTATACGCGGTTCTAAGGATACGTAGTATAAATTGGTACGATTTGAGAAAATATACAAATGGGTATCGAAATTAACTGTAAAGGTAATAAATGCAAACCAAACGGATGCATTAGCCTTGGCACTCAAGTTCGATCACCCTCGAACCAAATTAAAATCCTACTGATGTATGAACAAAGTAACAAGATATTAAAAGCTGAAAGGCGGCGGTGTATTACTTTGTAGTGTGTCAATGTGTCCTTTACAAATTATCAAACCACCCTTATATAGTAGGGAAGTCCTACTATTAATATAATGGTGGAGATCGAATTTGGAGGCCCGTAGCATCTGATTACGAGTCCTGAACATCAACTCTAGTTTTGTGACTTCTCTTCCTTCTTCAATTGATTTGTTGTTGTTGCTATTGTTGCTCCGTGTTTGGAACTTGTTGTGTAGTCAATTTGGAGAACTTTTGCAATCTTCTTATTGTTATAGTGAAGTTTTTTGGATCTTTGTGATCCCATGATTTTTACCTTCGATTTGAAGGGTTTTCCATGTTCACATTTGGTGTTCTTTATCTTCGTTATTTTTGGGTTTGCCTCTTCCTCGACATAACAGTGGTATCAGAGCCTTGGTTATTTATCTGAATTTTTACGGAATGAAGGCGATTATGAGCAAGATGGTATGTTTAAATGGGACAAATTATAATATTTGGAGAAGCAAGATGAAAGATTTGTTATTCGTGAAGAAGATGCATCTACCCGTTTTTACAGCTCATAAACCCGAGAGTATATCTGATGAAGATTGGAATTTCGAGTACCAGCAAGTATGTGGATATATATGACAATGGGTTGAAGACAATGTTCGCAACCATATTGTGAATGATACACATGCGTGATCGTTGTGAAAACAGCTAGAGACTGTTTATGCTTCAAAAGCTGGGATTCCTACTAAAGCAATTGATGACCTTTAAATGCAAGGAAGACTACCCTATCTTTGATTACATAAATGATTTTTAGGGCATCCTTGATCAGCTATCTGGAGTGGGAGTTAATTTTGATGATGTGATACAAGGACTTTGGCTTCTTAATACTCTGCCAGACTCTTGGGAAACTCTTTGTGTTTCTTTGACAAATTCAGCTCCAAGTGGTAAGGTGACCATGGGATATGCCAAAAGTAGTGTGTCGAACGAGGAAGTAAGGAGAAAATCTCAGGGTTTGTCCTCACAAGCAGGTATCTTGGTTACAGAAAACTGGGGGGGGGGAGATAGAATAAGAGGTTCGGGGAATAGAGGTAAAAGTAGAAGTAAGTCAAGGTCCAAATGCCATAATATTATGTGCAACCACTATGGCAAGAAATGGCACATCAAGAGGCTCTTCCACAAGTTGAAACAAAACATTAGAGAAGGAAAGAAATTTGAAAATAACAACAACATTGTTGTTATTATACGAGATGATCTGCTTTTTGTTTATGATTCAAACATCATCAATTTTTTATCCCATGAAACGAGATGGATAGTAGATTCTGGAGATACCTCACATGTCACACCAAGAAAAGATTTTTTCTAATCTTATATTCATGTTGATTCTGGAGTGTTAAAGATCCGCAATGCCAGTGAAATTAAGGTATTTGGTGTTGGCACAGTTTGTTTGAAAACTAATAATGGTTCAACGTTATTTCTTCAAAATGTCAAGCATGCTCCAGACATTCCTTTTAATTTGATCTCTGCAGGAAGATTAGACGATAAAAGTTACCATAATGCCCTCTATAATAGCCAATGGAAGCTCACCAAGAGCTCATTGGTAGTGACTCGAGGAGTCAAGTTTTCTCATTTATATGTGACACGGGGTTCTATTCTTAATGACTCCATAAATCTAGTGGAAATTGACACTTTATCATAATTGTAGCACAGAAGACTGAGTCATATGAGCGAGAGAGGGATTACATGTTTGGCTAAGAAAATTTTGCTTTCAAGAGTGAAACAAGCAAAACTGAAAAGATGTATCCATTGTCTAAGTGGCAAACAGAAAAGAGTTTCCTTTCAAAGTCATCCTCTTTCAAGAAAGCCCGAATTGTTGGAGCTAGTATACTCTGATTTGTGTGGACCTTTTAAATAAAGTCAAAAGGTGGTACACTTTACTCTGTGACCTTCATTGATGATCATTCTCACAAGCTCTAGGCGTATCCTTTAAAATCCAAAGATCAAACACTCAGCGTGTTTAAAGAATTTCAGGCCTTAGCTAAAAGACAGGCGGGGAAGAAATTACAATGCATTCGCACTAACAATGGTGGTGAATATTGTGGTCCCTTTTATAACTATTGTAAAGAACAAAGAATTCGTCATCAGAAAACTCCACCCAAGACGCCTCAATTGAATGGTTTGGAAGAGAGGATGAATAAAACTCTAGTTGAGAGAGTTAGATGTTTGCTTTCAGAAGCTAAACTTCCAAATACATTTTGATGAAAGCACTTAATATTATTTCTTATGTTATCAAATTTTCTCATGCTGTTGCTTTGGAAGGTGATGTCCCAGAAAGAGTTTGATTTGACAAAGATGTTTCTTTTGATCACCTGAGAGTTTTTGGGTGTAAAGCTTGTGTGCATGTTCCAAAATATAAGAGATCGAAAATGGATGTCAAAACTAAGCAATGCATCTTTATCGGTTATGGTCAAGATGATTTTGGGTATTTGTTTTATGATCCCGTTAATAATAAACTTATTAGCAGTTGCGATGCAATATTCTTTGAAGACCAGACTATTGAAGATATTGACAAAGCTGAGAAGATAGATTCTCAGAGTAGTGAGAGCTTAGTTGATATTGATCTAGTTTCTATTGCCAAGGAACCTATTGTACATGAAGAAACCCAAAACAATAATGAAGATAGTGATCAAGATCAAAATGATCATCATGGTGTAGATGTTATGGATGCTCCAGTTGATGAATTTGTGGTTGATCAGCAACCAATTCCTGCTCAGATTATTACATTGAGTGCTCCTGAAACATCTCTTAGAAAATCTACAAGGGAGAAGCAAAAATCCATGTGCTATCCTCCTGATGAGTATGTACTTTTGACTGATATGGGATTATCTGTGAGCTATGATGAAGCCATACAAGATACTCACAAAAATCAGTGGATAGAAGCCATGGAAGATGAAATAAAAGTCACTCCATGAGAATGGCACATGTGAGTTAGTAAAATTGCCAAAAGGTAAGAGAGCTTTATCAAACAAATGGATATTCAGAATAAAGCAAGATAACCATACCTCTGCGCCTAGGTGCAAGGTAAGGTTAGTTGTTAAAGGTTTTGGCCAGAAGAAAGGAGTTGACTTTGATGAAATTTTCTCCCCTGTTGTGAAGATGTCTTCTATTCGTGTGGTTCTAGGCTTAGTCGCGAGTCTAGATTTAGAGGTTGTGCAGATGGATGTAAAGACTGATATTCTTCATGGTGATTTAGATGAGGAAATTTATATGAAACAACTTGCGAACTTCGTTGTTAAGCTTGCAGATAAGCATGCGTCTTATAGAAAATTAGCAGGCATGAAGCCTGTCAATAGTTCATCTACTTGAAGACACATTTGCTCCCTTGGCTGGAGGGGAAGTTTGTTGGGAATATACCCGTGTTGTCCAGCCAAAGGCCTAATGGCCTAATCCTATTCTCTTTTGGTTTCCGTTCCTATTCGTAATTGGATTCGGTTATATTCTTATTTAGAATTGGGTTTGGCTTTAAGAGAAAGTACTACTCATTATCTACAAATATGAAAACCTTGGTGAATTGTTCTACGCTCATTGGTATAAGTCTTTGAAAGACTTAAGAATATAAGAGTGGTTTTTGAGAGAGCTTTCATCAAGAGAGAAGAGAGAAGAAAAAGTGTTTATTTTCCTGCAAATTTTGTTCTAACCAGCTAACTGCAAATCACGTTTTTCACTCCGTTAATCGTTGGATCGGGCTACACTTTGTACTGATGTTTCATAACCTCTTGGTTTTGATATGAACGGTGGAGATCATATTTTGAGGCCTGTATCATCTGCTTTCGAGCCTCGAACAATATCTCCAGTTTTGTGACTTCTCTTCCTTCTTCAATTGGTTTGTTGCTGCTCTTGTTTCTATTATTGCTCTATGTTTGGCATTTATTGTGTAGCCAATTTGGAGAAATTTTGTAACCCTCTTATTGTTATAGTGAAATGTTTTGGATCTTTGTGATCCCGTGGTTTTTACCTTCGATTTGAAGGGTTTTCCGCATTAAATTTTGGTGTTCTTTATCTTCGTTATTTTCGGGTTTGCCTCTTTCTCAACGTAACATTAATTTGATAAGAACAAGAGATCAAACTATTAATGTACTGTTGCGTTCAAGGGTTATAATGGTTTAGTTAGAAAGCCATTTGAAAAGAAGATTAAAATATTTGTAACTTTCTACTCCCTCTTTAGAGACTAAAATCTTTGTGATTTTTTACTCATGCTTCGAGATATGTGTAATTTTCTACTCATTTGTTGAGATTAAACTCTTCGTGAATTTCTACTCATTTGTCGGAGATTAAAGTCTAAGTGACTTTCTATTAGGTTTGAAGATTGAAAAATTTCACCATTTATTAGATCTGGTTGTATAAGATATTATTCGGTCTAAAGATTAAAAACTTCACAATCTATTAATTCTGGTGTGTCATATTGGTTTGAAGATTAGAAACTTCACTGATCATTAATTATGGCTCTGTCGTGACACAAACAACAGTTCATGTGTCTCTACAAAGTAATAGAGGTGGCGAATATGAATCTCCTTTTAAAAAAATATGTTTGGAATATGGAATTTCACACCAAACAATGGCCCCTTACTCGCCGCAATCTAATGGAATTGCAGAAAGAAAGAATAGAATATTAAAGGAGATAATGAATTCTTTATTGATAAGTTCTGGTTTACCACAAAACTTTTGGGGGAAATCTATCTTTACAGCTAACTAAATACTCAATCGAGTACCTCATAGTAAAGAACAATCTATTCCATATGAAAAATATCAAGAAAGAAAGCCAACTTGAAATATTTTAAACTGTAAGGATATTTGACTAAAGTGCAAGTTCCTCTGCTTAAGAATAGGACAAGATTGTGTTTTCATATGATATGCAATGAATAGTAAGACATATCGTTTTCTGGTTCACAAATGACAAAATTACGACATTCATATTAATACGGTGATTGAATCAAATAATGCTGAATTCTTTGAGAATGTTTATCCATATAAAAAGGAATGTGAGTCGTCTAGTGAAAAAAATAAAAATCTAAGGGACCTCGGGAAGAAGCAGAGGAAAGTACTTTTAATGAGGAAAATCTAAGACGCGGTAAATGTCAAAGGACAACTACTTCCTTTGGGAGATTTTCTAACATTCTTGTTGAAAAATAAGCTTCAAACATTTAAAGAAGTTTTTTTTTGTAAGGCAATCAATAGTGAGATAGATTCCATATTAAATAACCATACTTGGGAGTTAGTTGATCTTACTCTAGGAAACAAACGACTGGATTCAAAATGGATTTTCAAGAGGAAATTAAAGGATGATAGCACTACTAACATGTATAAGTCAAGATTTGTTGTCAAAGAGTGTAGACAACGAGAAGGCGTTGACTATTTTGACATATACCCGTCGGTTATGAATATTACGTACATATGAATGTTAGTAGCATTGGCTACAGTATACGGTCTTGAAATCCATCAAATGAATGCAAAGACACTCTTTTTAAATTATTATTCGGAGGAAGAAATTCAGATGGAACAACCAAGGGTTTGTGGTTCCTAAAAAGAAAAGAAGGTGTGTAGATGTGTTAAGTCTCTTTATGGACTAAAATAAGCACCTAAACAATGACATGCTAAATTTGACTAAATAATATTGTCAAATGGTTTCAAAATTAATGAGTGTAAACAAATGTATTTATATTAAGAATACTCCAAATCATGTAGTCATTGTTTGAAATAATAGAAAAGGAACATGAAATATTTGAAATGTGGGGGTGTTTATCTTATGGATGACAAAAGCTAATGTTAGGCGCAATATCTATTTTATTTAGAAGAACTTTGCTGTGGTAGTTAGTAAATTCATTTCTTGTTCAATCTTAGTGATGACTAGTTGATGAAACTATCCATTCGACGTTGTTCATGTGCCTTTCCAAAAAGGATGTATTATTTCTCGAACATTTATGAAAGGGAGTCACCTGGAAGGTTGTGAATTTTCATGAAAATATGCGTTTGTATGTTTTTGTATGGACATGACCGGTCATGAATGGAGGTATTAATACGTTGGTTTATAATGTGGTGAACCAACTGATGAAAATAATAATAAAATTCATAGCAAGTTGGATTTGTTTCATAAGAAGGTGTTATAATTTGCACATCATATAGACGTGTATTGCATTTTGGAATCGGAATAAATAGCATACAAATTCTAATAAAAGGCGGAGTGGTTGCGAAATATGTTATATATTAAAAGATTTTGGTCACAACTAATTCCAAACATTTTTCTATTTTTATAATATAATATTACTACATTAAGTGTAGTCAATAATCTAATATGCAGTAGAAAGTCGAGACATATTAGTCTACGATATAAGGAAGTTCGCATTGAACTGTCATGACAATGAAATGAGTCTTGAGATATTTAAAATATAGTCAAAATTATTTTTTGCATCACAAAAGGTACCCACAGTAATGGAAGGATATAATGATGCAAATTAAATCACCAATTTGACTATTTGTTTAGATCCACAAGTTATATATTTTCACAAGCGGTGGAGGAGTGGTGTCTTGAACATTATTCAAATAAACATGCATTGCCCGCTCTACAATGGAGGCTGAGTTTATAGCCTTAGACTAGGCTAGTGAAGAAACAGAATGGCTCCAGAATTTCTTAAAGATATTCTATTTGGCCCAAATCATTGGCACCTATATGCATATATTGTGATAGTCAAGTAGAAATAGGAAGGGAAGGGAGTGTTACGTATAATGGAAAGTCTCGTCATATATGACGAAGACATATAACCATTAAACAACTACTCTCTAGGGGAATTATTATAATTGACTACGTGAAGTCAAGCGATAATGTGCTGGGTCTACTTACAAAAGGCCTAACTAGAGAGGTAGTTGAGAGATCATCAAAGGGAATGAGATTATGGCCGATGACAAGTTATTGTGGCGATAACTCTACTAGAAGATTGGAGATCCCAAGATGTAGGTTCAAGGAGATCAAACAAAGTCATTAATGACGGTACAACATTGTCAAATAAAGTTATGATCTATTCTCGTGATCAGACAATGTTCAGTACCAAGGATAAAGTGTTAAGGATTTTTAATGGTTTCTAAGTTTGATACCGGGTATATCAAATAGTATATCTACGGGATAACACATTTAGGAATCACTTATCTAAGATTGAAGTCTAAGTCGCTTCAAGGAGGAATTTGTAAGGCTAATTGTAACGACCCGACCGGCGTTTTGAGCATTTGTACATCTCTCAGTAGTTTGAGGGCATGATCATCTCCGCATGATGTATTATGACTTGTGTGAATCATCGATTTGGGTTTTCAGGTTGTTCGAAATCAATTTGGAAGAATGAACTTCATGATTGAAACTTTAAGTTAGAAGAGTTGACCAAGTTAGACTTTTTAGTATATGACCTCGGATTGGAGTTTTGATGGTTCCATTAGGTCTGTATGGTGATTTTGGACTTGGACGTATGCTCGAAATTACAATTGGATGTTTCTATAAGATTTTGGCATAAATCGGTAGAAGTTGAAAATTTGAAAGTTTAAAAAGTTCATAAGTATGACCGAGAATTGAATTTGAGGATATCAGATTTCGATTGTGGTTCTGGGAATTGTCATATTATATCATTTGGGACTTGTGTGCAAAATTTAGATTCATTCCGGGTTGATTTGATATGATTCTGTGCGAGTTTTGAAAGTTACAAAGTTCAGAGTTTATTAAGTTCGATTTGAGATATGATTCATTGTTTCAATGTTCTTATTCATGACTTGAGGCCTCTAGTAAGTTTGTATTATTTTATAGGACTTGCTGGTATGTACGGACGTGGTCCCGGGGGGCTCGGTGAGTTTCAGACAAGGTTTGTATTTGTTTGGATCATTTTTGCCTAGAGTTGCTGGTGGCAGATCTGGTGTGATCGCACATGTGGCTGGTTTGTGCAGGTGCGATGGTCGCAGAAGTGGCAGAGGAGTCGCAGAAGAAAGGTGTGATCTGGTAAGGAAGACCGTAGAAGCGGAAGTAACGGTGCATCTGCGCGTCCGTAGAAGCATAAGACTAGTCGCAGAAGCGGCGTGTGGCGCAGAAGCGGGAGTTGGTTGGCGCACATACACGTGCGCAGAGGCAAAAAATGTCCACAGGTGCGGAAATGCCTGTTTTCATGGGGAATCAAAGAGGCGAGATTTTATCCGCAGAAGCGGAGGTCGCAGATGCGACATTTTGACTGCATATGCGAAAACCGCTGGGGAGAAGCTATAAAATCGAGGTTTTGGTTCTTTTATCATATTTTGATATGTGGGACTCGGATTGAGGCGAATTGTGAAGCAATTTTCACCACAAGGACTGTGGTAGCATTCTACACTTGGTTTTGATTATATTCCACGAATCTATCTTCGTTTTGGTAATTGGTTTGTGCATTTAAAGAGAAAATTGGGGATATTTGCCTAAAGTTTCATAATGTGAATATTTGAGTTTTGAACATGGATTTGGAGTCAGATTTGAGTGAAGATAGTATGCTTTGACTCGTAATTGAATGATTTGTCATATTTTGTATGTTTTATCGATTTTCGAGGCGCGGGCCCGGGTTTTGACATTTGGCCTCGATCCTTTGATTTAAGGATTCGACCTTTACCATTTGGATTTGTGTACTTGGGCTTTATTTGATGTATTTGAGTTACTTTTTACTAGTTTCGAGCCGTTTTGAGGTTGGTACATGCGAGATAGCATTGTGGAGCATCGTTTGGTTTGCTCGGTATTGGATTTGGCTTGTTCGAGGTAAGTAACACATCTAAACTTGATGTTGAGGGTATGAAACCCCGAATTACGTGTTATGTGATTTATGTTGAGGTGACACGCATGATATGTGATAGGCGTATGGGTGTGCACCGCATAAATTGTGATTTAGCCGATTCCATGAAACTGTGTAGCTATCTTATCTGAACATTTCTACTGTACTCTATGTGTTAGAGCACCCGAGCTGTAATTGATGCTAGAAATCATGTTTAGGCTATATGCTGGTACCATTGGGACCCATAGTGGTCGTTCCTTGTTGTTGAGTTGTTTGCTTAATTGCAGTTATTTACTCAGTCGCATTCATCATTATATTTCATATCTTAGTCTCTATTATTGTTTATTGTCACATCTCATATCATTGATTAGGGCTGCTTAGTATGAACATTGTGAGCCTGTGAGACTGGAGAGAATAGTGACTGAGTTGGGGCCTGAATGTCGTGCTATGAGTGATATACATACATATATGTGGATCAGGTTGAACGCATCAACGAGCCTTATGGCTATATATATATGGATCGGGTTGCACACCGCAATGAGCCTTATGGATATATATATTTGTGGATCAAGTTGCACGCCGCAACGAGCCTTATGGCTATATATATTATGAGATCGGGCTGCACGCCGCATCATGTTATATTGATTTATGCCTGAATCTAGCTTATTATAGCGCTCGGGCTGAAGGAGCCCTTTCGGAGTCTGTACACACCCCTAGTGTTCGCAGTTGTTTTATGTTGAGGGATGGATCTTCCCTAGGCTGGATTGGCCATATACAGTAGTGAGTGACTGATGTCGAGTGATTGAGCATGATGAGGGGAAAGTGTAAAACAGTGATATTGAGTACTCTGAGAGTGTGAGTACATGAGTTCATCTCTAAGATAAATTGACACGCGTACTTGAGATACATGCATAGAGATGCATTTCTTTCTGCTACCCGGTTTTGGTGACACTCATGATTTCACCTGCATATTTACATGTTGGCATAGAGATGTACTTTCCTCAGGCTATCTGATACTGAAACATCTTATTTATTGTTGAAAAGTTTTTGGGAAGATTCACAGTTTTCAAAGTTACTCATATTTCTTTGGCGATTTCGGTAAGAGATTTGGGTTTTCACTGATAAACTTGAAAAACAAGACCATTTTCTTGAACTGTGAATGAGTTGAGCATTTTTATCTCTGAGTTTCTTCTTTACTACTTCTATTATGTTGTTATGAACTGTTGTTAGCTATTGGATTTGGACTCCGACCTTTGTTCCAGCTCGTCACTACTTTCAACCTAAGGTTAGGTTTGTTACTTATTGAGTACATGGGGTCTGTTGTACTTATACTACACTTCTGCACCTTGCGTGTAGATCTATATGTTGACATTGTTGTGTATGACAGGATCTTGCATTGGAGACGTACTTGCGTTCCATTTACAATTGCCTCTTGTTCATGGTAGCCCTAGACTTATGAAAATCTGTTTATGTATATTCGAACAGATGATGTATTTATTTCATACTAGCTTTATAAACTCTAAATCTTAAAGCTCATGAGCTCTAGGTTGGTATCAGAGCTCGAGGTTCATATGTTCTACAAGTCACGAGCATGTGCCTAATAGAGTCTTGCAGATCGGTATGATGACATCCATACATATCTTCGAGAGGCTACAGGACAAATAGGATATACTTCCCATTTTTCTTTACTTATCGTGCGGTATTGATTCATCTTGAAGCGTAACTCTTTGAATTCCTTCCATGCATTCGTATGCGCATATGAGCGCTCAGTATTAGTTATGCATCAACAGCTTATGATTCCTTGGATGGGGTGAGAGATGTGATTTCTGTGTGCTGATGATGGGCTAGTCTGGAGGACTTGAAGTCGGGTTTCGACTGTAGCTCGAGCACGGGGATTTCGGTTGTATGAGCATGTGTTTTTGGACTTATATGTCTGGTAGTGTCCCTATGAGTGGAATTTATGGCTTGATTAATGGCTGGATGGCTATATAATAAGCATGATGTGACTGCGGGATGTGTTCAGATGGTTTGAATATGATGGGAGGAGTTTTCTTGGGATGTGAAAAGGACTATTGGTTGCTTGATTTATTTTTGGATGTGACGTATAGTCTCGAGTTATGAGTGTATTGAAGGATCTTCCATGTTTTTAACTGTGAAACGAATTAGATTTTCATGTCTTGTTGTGAGTTCAGACTCAAGAAGATTAAGAGATGGCATAGTAATCTTGGCTGCGAAAGGGCATAACAAGATGCCAATTTGAGGCTAAGCAAGTGGGTTATCTACTGCGAAGTAATCTACGGAGGTGTGATCCTTATAATGTTGTGTGGAAAGTTTCCTTTCTACCAGCGAGGTATATGTGTTGAGATTAGAATTTGAATTTGGTTGAGAAAGTTGACCAGACCGTCACGCGGATGTATACGAGCTTAGTATATGATTTGAGGTACTATATGGTTTGTGTTATGTGAGCTTATAAAGAATTTAGTTAAATTTCCTTGCGGTGTTATGGTAGTAATAGAGTATGGGTATTGCGAGTTATCGGGTGTTTTGATCTATTGCTTTGAGCTAAGTGGGGGAGTTTGCTATCAACGATTTGATTGCTTGGTTACGTCCTGTATTAGTTTTGGTCTGAGGCATACTTGTGGATCGGTTATGACTTGCAGAGGTTAAAATCGAGGATGACTCGAGTAAAGAAGTTTCTGGATACGGGATATGTCACACTTTATGGTTATATGGGAACCATCTAATGATTGAGTTGTTATTGCGGAAGATATGGTGCGCACGGTGTATGAATTTTCTCGATTGCGTTAAGGCGAGATTATTTCTTTGGGTATTGTCGCGCTAATGAGGCACATGTCGTTTGGCCCATTTGGGTGGTGCTGTCGAGATTTGAGAAGAGTAGATGACTCTCGAGAAGTTTCTTATAGATTCAAGATTTATATATGGCAATTGGGAATTTTTCAGGATTTGTATACGACTAGAATCTGAGATTTAAGTTGGATGGTGTTGAGACTTGTGGCATTCCTATATCATTATGGATTCTACATTTCAGCATCACGAAGGTGAAGGAAATAGTTTTGTATTCATAGATCTCTTGAGAGTGGGTGTCTCGCTTGGGGTACTTTTGGGGTGCTTACGAGGGAATTCAGCAGCTAATGGGCCTTAGGGCGGTGTGGTTCTATGCTAGAGTTCGTGGGGTGAGTATTGGTTAAGGATCATAGTATTCTAGCAAGGAAAAGTATCAATTTGAAGACAATTCGGAAGGAACTTTGAGAAATTGGACAGTTTAGTAGTAGGTTGGATCAGCACTGTAATGGATATGATTGGTTCTTTGGGTACTTATGACCGTGAGTTTTTATATTGCGTTTTGTGGCAATGCTCTTGGGTTTTTGGTGACATGTGTAGCTTGGTTGAGTTAGAGAGACTCAATTCTGATGGCTTGGTTATGTGCAAATGGGTTTCGAAGAGTTCTTGATGGTTTCTACCATGGTTTGAGGCAGATATTTCCATCCGGTATGAGGAACATGTTGAGTATTGCGATTCTCTACTGGATGGGATCATGTGAAAGGCTCCTGGCTAATCGAGTATGTACTTGATTAGTGACTCAGAGTTGATTATGAGATTCTCGTACTTTTCATATAATGGCATGATAGATACGGTGTGTTGTGTAGGATTTAGATTTACTTGTGCAAGGTCATAGTTCGATTTTTACGGGAAGGTCATGAATTCTAAGACAACATGAACGGTTTAGATGCCTAGATGAATTCTATTTCTGAAGGTGCACTGTGTTCTAACCTACAGATGCTTCATTGGTATTGCAGTGCTCGTTCAGTTGATCGACTACTGACATTCAGATTTTTTTGATGTGGCACGGAAGAATCATAAAAGTATTCCTCATGAGATGATCATATATGAGAGATGTGTTAGAAATTCACATGGTGGAGTTGGGATCAAATATGGTGATTCATGTGTTCTATGGATTTGGAGGCCGGGAATTCTCAGAAGCTGATTGTTTCGTGGTTGTGGACTATGAAGATGTAGATAAAGCTAGCCATATGATGTCATGTGTTATGGTGAGGTCATGGTAGACTTTAGGAGGGTTATTTATCTATTTGTGGGTGACCAAAGTTGATTTAGGGTCCATTGATAGGCCCAATACGAATGTGTATTCTGCACTGGGTCGAATTGTTTGACTCCGCACTGCTATTGTTGAGGGGTGTGTCATTTAGTTAGAGTTGAGCTTATTCATGTTATGATATGTTCTATAAGTTAACCTTCTATGCCATCAGGGGATGTGATTCATTGGTTATATGCACACATGGTGGAGTTCTATTTGGGCCTTATGGCGGAGTTTGGGCGAGATTGGTATTAGGGTGTCCAATGATTGATTGTGCATTGGTTATGTTCTTTTCGGATTGTGGTATTGTGTTATTTGTCTCTCCGTGATTACAGTCATGTACCTTGTGTACTTGATGTCGAATTGCGCATGGCTATTGATTTTGAGCATGGTGGCTGAGTTATTTCATACAGACTAGTGTTTGAATAGGGTCACACATTGCAGCACGATTATGTTAAGATATGATCCTTTGTGTTAGATTAGTGTGTCTTGATTCTACTAGGTATGATGGGTTCGTAGCATTTTGGTTATGGTGGTACTTGTTGAACTTGCCGGGTGGTTCTCTCGTTTGAGTCAGTTTCCATGATTGAGTATATTTGGATATTTTTTTATTGGTGCACGAATTGCGCGGGTTGTGGCTTTAGATTGTATTGATGTGGCATGTCACTAGAGTGGTTGTGTTGGATGAGATGAGGTTATTGGACCTAGAATGGATACTATCGGATTTGATTACAACATGTATGGAGAATAATATCGGAAGTCAGCTTAGAAATTGGCTATAGTTCTTGTCGAAGGAGGAAGCTCCATGACTTATTGATCTGATGAATGGTTATGAGTTCTGCGTGTTTCTTTCATCATCGGTAGTGTACAAAGGTTTTAGAATGAGGTTTTGTTTGATATGAGGTTTATTACCGGAATTGGGTTGTTTTGAGCAGCTACTATGATCGAAAATTTTGCTATGGGTTTTTGAATTATGTGGTATATCCTATGATTATGTCTTGGATTATTGTTACTGCTTAATAGATTGTGAGGTTCAGGTCTTGTAGGAAAATTCGGATGTTGGAAATTGGATTCTGTAGCTTACAAGCTAAGGTTGAAGTAATGATCTTCAGTATGTTGTGTTGTCGGGCCTATATGGAATAGCGTGACGTGGGATCTCCCCCGGGTATGTGCATGGTAAGGGTACACAGCGGTTTTATGGCTTTGGAACGACTGTAAGCACATTTGACGACGAACGTATATTTAATTGAGGGAGGATGTAATGACGCGATCGGTCGTTTTGAGTATTTGCACTTTGCTTGGTAGTTTAAGGGCACGAGAATCTCTGCATGATGTACTATAACTTGTGTGAATCGTCGATTTTGGTTTTCGGGTTGTTCAAACTTGATTTGGAAAAATGAACTACATGATTGAAGCTTTAAGTTGGAAGAGTTGACCAAGTTGGACATTTTAGCATTTGACCTCGGAATGGAGTTTAGATGGTTCTGTTAGGTCCGGATGGTGATTTTGGACTCGGGCGTATACTCGGATTTGCAAATGGATGTTTCTAGAAGATTTTGGCACAAATCGGCGGAAGCTGAAAATTTGAAGGTTTGGAAAGTTCATAAGTTTGACCGAGAGTTGACTTTGAGGATATCGAATTCAGATTGTGATTTTGGGAATTGGAATAGCTTCGTTATATCATTTGGGACTTGTGTGCAAAATTTGGATTCATTCCGAGTTGATTTGATATGTTTCAGCACGAGTTTTAGAAGTTGAAACATTCAAAGTTCATTAAGTTCGATTTGAGGTGCGATCTGTCGTTTCGATGTTGTTATGCATGATTAGGGGCCTCGAGTAGGCCCGTATTATGTTATGGGACTTGTTGGTATGTTCGGACGTTGTCCCGAGGGGCTCGGGTGAGTTTCGTACGAGGTTCGGATTTTGTTTGGATCATTTTTGGCTATAGTTACTGGTGGCAGATCTGGTGTGATCGTACTTGCGGTTGGTTTGCGCAGGTGCGATGGTCGCAGAAGCGACGTGTGAGCTGGTAAGGATGACCGTAGAAGTAGAAGTAAGGGCGCATCTACGCGTCCGCAGAAGAATAAGACTAGCCGCATACTCATGAAAATCTGCTTAGACTTAGATTTACAAATGCCTCTTGTTTATGGTAGCCCTATACTTATGAAAATCTGTTTATGTATATTCGAACAAATAATGTATTTATTTCATATTAGCTTTCTAAACTCTAAATATTAGAAGCTCATAATTTGTACTACTATTCCTTGGGAATTTTTGTATAAAAATAGTTTTATTATCATTTCTTGCTTGAAAAAAATCTCATTAATTTTGATAGTTGTTAATTGGCTTACCTAGCGGATTGGGTTAGGTGTCATCACGACTAGTTAGATTTTGGATCGTGACAACAATTCTTTTTGCACTGATGAATCCAGGCATTGTTCATGGCCTGAATGAACACAACAATAAGAACCAAAAACGGTTAAGGGTTGATTGTGTGACTTATGGTTGTTTAGGTATACACCAAAGTTCGACGGTTCAAAGATATCAAATTTATCGAGTATATACGACATAAGTTCATTACTAAAAGTTCAAAGGGAAACCTACTTATCCAAATGCAATTAATCCTTTCTTGCTAATCACCCAATTGCTTATGCATATTTTTATAAATATGGGCACTCCCCATTCGTTTGAGAGATTGTTGGATTTTTTCTAAAGGGTGTGAATGGGAATGGAAGAGACACCTCTTGGATTGCAACTCTTCATCTCACTCTTTCATTGTCTATAAATTTAGAGGCTTGGCCTCATTTTTTATACATGAAAAATGTGAAAACTTCTCCCTTCTTTCTATATTGTTGCATTATTTTTCAAATAAACATAAGTGTCAAGCATGATTTACTCCATTTGTTGAGTTTGTTGAAGTTCTGTGATTTGTAGTGCCGCTATCACAGAATAGTTATTTTGTTTTATCCTGGGAGAAATTAAACCAAAACCTTGGGTAACAGTGGGGGGATTAAATTCATTAAGGACACACAAATAACTTGTGAGCTTGAAATTAATTTATATTTTATTTATTGAACTAACGTTTTCTTGCTTCTCCTATTTTATGGTTTCGAACACATATTACTAACAAAGATATCTGTTTCGCCTTATAATTAATTGTAGAGTATCTCAATCATAATTATCATATCTCTAATTGTAAGCTAAAATATAAGCAGTTTCAAATAGGTTGTTGTTGAAGTATGTGCTTTCAGAGAGAGCATACTTCTATTTAATTAATTATGTCATTAATATGCTTCCACATATGCGGGCTTGATTCTTTTTTATGAGCCAAACACATGAAAATTATTTTTGATATTGGGTGGTGGTTAGACTCGAACAAACATATGTCTGCTCTGATACCATGTTGAATTGTGTGATCATCTCATATAAAGTTTAAGTTGTAAGAGAAAGCTTTCTTAAGCAACATCATATATTAAAGTGTTAGGCAAAAAATTAATCACGCCAACAGCAACAAGAAAATAAATATGTTGAAGATAAATCTTAAATTAAGGAGAAAATGATGGATCTACTAATTTTCTTTTCTAGAAAAATAATAAAAACATAATTTGTTTTTTGTTTTCAAGAAAGCCCGTGTCTTAAACACCTTTTAGACTTGCTTAGCAGTACTAAAACTTCGGAAGTACTCGTTTGGCTAACTTGATTTATATTAATTATTGCAGACATTAATTGTTTCACATGATTCATGAAACTCTTTTTTTTTTAAAATAGAAATTTAATATTAAAACTTTCTTTGTCTCAATTTATTTCACACTTTTTTATTTTTAGTCAGTCTAAAAAAGAATATCACATTTATGTATTTAGTTAACAATTTAACTTTCAGATTCTCTTTTTACTCTTAATAAGATGATTTATAGTAATACAAATTTCTATGGCTCCTTTTAAACTATAGTGATTTAAAAGTTTTCCTTTTTCTCTTAAATTTTGTGCTCGATCAAATAGTGTCATATAAGTTGAGAGACGCATGGAGTGGTTAAGTAGCTCCTTAGAGCGAATGGGTCCCAACACGAGCTAGAATTACAGGGAGTACGTAACGTCCCGAATTTTTGTTGGACTTTCTCGGGGACTAATTAATATCACACAATGAGGTAGTATGCAAAAATCATGAATATGAGTGTTTCAAAGTAGAAAAAGGTGAATTGGAGCAAGTTAGGAATAATTAGAATATTTTTATAAAAAGTAGCAGCTAGCAATTGTTGGGCATTGCAGCGCTTCAATAGCAATTGTTGGTGGCACAAAACAACATATAGAATCGCAACGGTTGAAATTTGAGTTCTGCAGCGCTCGAACCCTGTAGCTAGCGAGCGTTTTTACTGTAGAAAAAAGAGGCATTAGGGTTATATTTTCACATCCTTCCAATAAGTTTGAGAGAGGAGAACAACCCCAAACCTATAGATTTCTATGAATTCTTCAAGAGTACCCAACAAGTGAGTTTTGAGGAAAAGGCTTCAAAAAGTAAAATCTTTTATTTTGGGTTTGACATTGATAAGTTATGTGCCTTTTTGTTTTAATAATTTAACAAACTTCATATGAGAACCAGATAGACAACCCAATAGAAAGCCTCTTCGTGCTCAGAACAACAAGTCTAATGTCTGGCACAAGTTCCGATAAAATCAGTTAAGGCAACAACAGAGGGAACAAATAGATATCAGCTCCTCCGGTCATAACACAAGACAACTCTTTATAGTTGTTAAAGTTGTTGCACTGCACACGCAATACTTTAGCAGCCATTGTTGATGCACACATTCTTGCATCATCCTCAGTGACCTCACCAATATATTACCAACATGAGCCAAGGGATTACACATACTTGAAAACCCTAAAATATATTTTACTCTCAAGTGTGCAACCGCCTTCATTAACTCCAAATGCATTAAAGAACAAAGCAGCAACATGATAAAGGACTAGATCTCAGCATTGATTACATCGTGTGTCCTTAGTATTATTGTGTCTTTGTTTATGTTATTAACTTGTAAGTCCTACTCATCTTATTTAGTAGCATCTCGTAGGATAACTTTGTAAACCATAATCCTTATGTTTGTGTTTGACTAGAATTAGTAGGTAAGGGATTAAGAGTTTAATTCCTAAGTTACAATAGGTTGTAATCTAAAGTTGCTAGGTTAGTGATGTTGAAATCCTACGAATGTAAGTCGTGGTTTTTAATCTTGTGAGCTGGGAGTTTTTCATGTAAATATTGTTGTGTTATATACTTACTACAATGTGTTTTGTGGGAACGGATAAGGAACCGAGTTCTCTATACAGTTTGATGGACTCTTAGTTTACATCAATTGGTATTAGAGTAGGTTCTTTCTATAATGCTAACACCTAGAATGGATCTACATGGCTGCTCCACCAAATTTTGAAGAAGGTCACTCAACCTACCGACCACCAAGATTCAATGGACAATACTATGTCTCGTGGAAGACAAAAATACATGATTTTATCATGGCTGACGATTCAGAGCTTTGGGATGTCACCTGTAATGGACCCTTCCACCCTATGAAAACCTTTGGTGAGACAACAGTCACAGTCCCAAAGACAAGGAAGGAGTACAATGATGCCGATCATAAAGCCATTGAGCAAAACATCCAAGCATAGAAGATCCTCGTCTGTGGTATCGGACCTAACGAGTACAATTGAATATCATCTTGTCAATATGCCAATGAGATCTGGGAGGCTCTCCAAATTGACATGCTCACTACTGAGTATGAACTCTTCAAGATGAAGGAGGATGAGTTCATTCAAGACATGCATACTCGCTTCACTTCTATCATCAATGATCTTCATTCTCTAGGAGAGATTATCCCAAGGAACAAACTGGTAAGAAAAATACTAAGTGTGTTACCTGCTTCCTGGGAGAGCAAAGTCAATGCTATCATGGAAACAAAAGATCTGCAAAAGCTAACGATTGATGAACTTATTGGAAATCTGAAGACTTATGAAATGAAGAACAGGAATGATCATGCAAGAAGGGAGCACCAAAATGAGAAGAACCTGGTTCTCAAGGCAGACAATAGTGACTCTAGTGGTGATCATGCTAACATGGCATATCTTACACGTAGATTTCAGAAAATGGTTCACAGAAATGGAGGCATTCCCAAAAAGGGCAGCTCTAGTAGAAACACAATAGGCTATGATTGCTGTCACAAATGCGGGAAGCTGGGACATTTCATCAAAGATTCTCCTCTCCACAAGCAGGACCATTAGATGCACAACACAGACAAGACGGCTAGGAGGAACACGGTCCCTGACAGGAAATTCAAGAGAAGAGATGCCATTGATAACATTGAGAATCAACCTCTTGCTGCATGGGGAGATTCCTCTAGTGAATCTGAGGATGATGATGAACAAGGTGATACCTCTATAATGGCCGTTGAAATCAAAACAACAGAATATGACTCTATATTTGCCGTGATGGCAAAATCTGATGAGGATAAAGATGAGGTAAACTTTCAAGATGTTCAAAGAAATTTGAAGACTTATTCTCAAAAGAAGCCGAGATCTTTAGCTAATGTCTTAATTGCTTACCACAATCTCATTAATGATAAAAATGCTTTAACTGAAGAAATAGGAGAAATAGAACATGAGAGAGATGATTTACTGGTCATAGTTGTTGATTTGAAAGAAACAATAGACGAGTTAAAAAAAGAAAAAAAATGTTCAAATTGAGAGAATTGGAGAGATAGAACATGAGAGAGATGACTTGCTGGTAGTTGTTGTAGATCTGAAGGAGACAATAGAGGACTTAAAAAAGGAAAATAATTCTGTAAAAACATCAATGGAAAATTGCATGAATTCTTCAAAAGAAAGGAAGTGATGAGTGAGGCACACCTTAAGCCTGAAAATAAAATAATCTCAAAAAGGCAAAATTGAGCCTTTGTGATGAATTGAAAGAAGTAGACAACTTCAGGAAGATCTAAGCAGGGTTAAAAATGACCTAGATAAATCTCTGAAGTGGACATGGTCCTCCGACATAATCACTTCCATGTATAAAAGTAATGGGGGGAACATCCAGGGAATTGGGTTCCAAAAAGGAAAGGCTCCCTACAATCCACATAGCAAGTATGTTACTGTGCCTAATAACTAGCTTTGCACCCATTGTGGCAACACTGGCGATTTCAATGATTTGTGTAAAGCAAGGTTTCAGTCCCAACAGAAAAACAAAGTTTTTGTTAAAAACGTATTTACTTCTAAGGAACTTGGTTCTCTCAAAAAAGAAATGTGTGATGCCTGCTTGGATAAAAAGAAGTTTAATTAGCCTTTTTCCTCATTATAAAGGACCCATACCTATTTTGGTTCTTAAGTCTAATCTCTGATTTCCCTGTGCAGGCAGCAGCGAAAGGAAGCAGCCAAAGATGGTACATAGATAGTGGCTGCTCCAAACACATGACTGGAAGTACTGATGATTTCTTTTCACTCAAAGCTCTGCAAGGTAGGAGTGTGTCCTTTAAAATGGAAAAAAGGGATACATTATGGGAGTTGGAAAAATTGGGAAGATACTCACTCATTCAATTAAAAATGTGTATTGTTTGAATGGCTTAAAATACAGTCTGCTGAGTATCTCTCAAATCTGCGTCAAAGGAAATAAAGTGGAGTTCTTATCAAAGTCGTGCACTATCACCAATCTTGTAACTGGTGAAGTAGTTCTAGTTGTAAAAGATTTAAAACATATATGTTGCAGACTTTGAGTCTCTGAACAATGGCGATCTTACATGTTTGAGTGTTGTTGATGTTAGTGCTGAACTGTGACACAAAATATTGGGACATGCAAGCTTTTCTCTGTTGAACAAGTTCATCAAGAAGGACATGGTTCGTGGGTTGCCGAAGTTAAAGTTCAAAGATCACAAGGTGTGTGATTCATGTGTGAAAGAGAAATAAGTCAGATCCTCATTCAAGCCAAAGAAGGACCTTCTAGATTCACATGGACCTTGTTCCTCGAAACCAAGGATGAAACCTTTCCAGTATTTGATGCCTTTGTGAAGCAAATGCAAGTGAAGATGAGCCATAATGTTGTGAGCATAAGATCTGATCATGGTACCGAGTTTGACAATGCAAAAGTTGATGAATTATGTGTTGAAAATGTTATAAGTCATATTTTTTCGGCTCCAAGAACACCCTAACAAAATGGTATTGTGGAGAGTAAAAAAGGACTCTTGAATATATGGAAAGGACGATGCTAATTGACAGTGGTATACCAAAGAGCTTTTAGGCTGAAGCAGTAAACACTGGTTGTTATTTGATAAACAGGTGCATGATCAGGTCCCTTCTAAATAAAACCCCGTATGAATTACTAAACGGAAAAAACCAAAGTTGACTTACCTAAGAGCATTTGGTTGAAAATATTTTATTCTCAATAATGGTAAGGAAGCGTTGAAAATATTTGATGTTAAAAGTGATGAAGAATTTTTTCTTGGATATTCTTCACAAAGCAAAGCATACAAGGTCTACAACAAAGGACTCAATACATAGAAGAAAGCATACATATAATCTTTGATGAATCATACTACTCAAGTGGGAAGGATTCACATGATAAGAATGGTCAAGATGGAGAGTCTTTAATGGTCCGTGGAGAGGACATTGATATGGCAAACGGGAAGGAAGATATGATGAGTCAGGTCAAGGGATCTAGTAAAGAAGATGCAGCAGAACCTCCAGCTGATTCGGAGGAAACTAGTCCCTCTATCACAACAACTGAAGTAGAAAATAGAGTTGATGATGTTGTGCTAGTCACCCTTGATGCTGATTAGAGAAGTGGTACTCACACTTCCATGGTTGCTAATGATGTGTTTCACATGGCGGAACCTGGTCCCTCACACTTTCAGACATATGTGTCTAACTGGAAGCACAAAATCTCACATCCTCTCCAAAATATAATCACCCCTCTGGATTCATGAATTTAGACTAGATCAAAGACAAGAAACATGTTTGGTGTGCTGATGCTGATTATGTTGGTTATCTGGTGGATAGGAAGAGTACATCTGATATAGCACATTTTTTGGGATCATGCTTAATTTTATGGGGTACAAAGAAACACAATTATGTGGCCCTCTCCACTGTAGAATCTAATTATGTAGCAGCTGCCTTATGTTGTGCTCAACTACTGTGGATCAACAAACAATTAGAATATTTTGGTGTATTCTCTAATTGTGCGCCATTGCAGTATAATAACACAAGTGCCCTCAGTATGGCAAAGACCTCGGTTCAACATAAGAGGACAAAGAACATTGATGTGCGACACAATTTCCTGAGGGACAATGTTGAAAAGGGTCTCATTTGTATGAAGTTCTCCAAAATGGAGGACCATGTAGGCGATATCTTCACTAAAGAACTGAGCACAGAGCATTTTGAAAAGAATCGACTAGAGCTGGGATTGATCAAATTGAACTGAGAACCTAGTCTCTCAATGGTTGGCTATGAAATGATGGTAAGGTGAATTGCTAAAAGTGTTTTCTGACAACTTCTATAACCTTACAGGTAAACACGTATGGCAATTATAGGACAAACAAGAAGCTAATGACATTGCACTGTGTTAAAAGGATGATGCTCATTTTTGCAAAATTAGTCAGGGAACCTGGTTCCCATGACTCACGTTAGTAGTTCCTTTTACACTCAGGTGCATTTTGAACTGCTAGT
>NW_027438800.1:0-23000 GCF_000715075.1 Nicotiana tabacum | reverse complement strand
AATACCGTGCGTTATTGTGAAAAATCAGATCTTTGAAATGTTGGAGTGTAAGAAATTGATCATAAAGTCTACAAATATGGATAAAAGAAATAATCTCAAATGAGATGATATTGTCAGGCTTATCTCAAAGGCGGTAACTTGGAATCAACCGTGAGTATATGTGTAAACGAAAAATCATCAATTTGGTAACCTCACAATAATTCTTAAAACGTTCGAGGACGAACGTTTGTTTAAGAGGTGGAGAATGTAACGACCCGACTTGTCGTTTTAAGAATTTACGCCCCGCTCAGTGACTTAAGGTCTCGAGCAGCTTCGCAATATTTATTATGACCCGCGGGTGTGGTCGAGTTTGATTTACTAAAGATTCAGAATTAAATTAAAAGAACAATCCTTAATTTCAAGCTTAAATGGAAAAAGTTAACCGGAGAGTTGACTTTTGAAGAAACGACTCCGGAATGGAATTTTGATGATGTCAATAGCTCCGTATGGTGATTTTGGACTTAGAAGCGTGTCAGGAAAATTATTTGGAGGTCTGCAGTGGAATTAAGCTTGAAATGCCGAAAGTTGAATTCTTGGAAAGTTTGACCGGGGGGTTGACTTTTTGATATCGAGGTAGGAATCCAATTCTGAAAATTTGAATAGGTCTGTTATGTCATTTATGACTTGTGTGCAAAATTTGAAGTCATTCCGAATTGATTTGATGTGTTTCGGCACAAGATAAAGAATTTGAAAGTTCAAAGTTCATAGATTTTGATTTGAGGTGCAATTCGTCGTTTTGATATTGTCTGATGTGATTTAAGAATTTTACTAAGTTCGTATGATGTTTTAGGACTTCATGTTATGTTTGGTTGAGGTCCACGGGGCCTCGGGTGAGTTTGGATGCCTAACGGATCGAATTTGGATTTGGAGGAGGAGTTGAAGTTGTTGAGCATCTGATATGATCGCACCTGCGCGAAAAAGGGCCGCAGGTGCGAGCTCGCGGATGCGAGAAATGAGTCGCGAAAGCGAAAAATTCATGGGCTGGCCAGACACCGCGGGTGCGAAATATTTGCCGCGGGTGCGAAGAATTTTACCGCGGGTGCGAAGAATTGTACCGCAGGTGCGAAGCCGCAAGTACAAAGAAATTAACTGCAGGTGCAAAGCGGCGGGTGCGAAAAAATCACCGCGGGTGCGAAAACCCCTGGGCAATACAAAAACAGAGGGGTTCCGAGCTTTTACCATTTTAGGGCATTTCAAGCTTGGGTTGGGCGATTTTTGAGCAAGGTTTTCATGGGAAAACTTGAGGTAAGTCCCTTGTGATCATTTCCACTCCATAATATTGAATTACCATCGAATAATCCGATTAGATTACATGTTTTTGAGGTGTAAATCGGGGGTTTGAACTTAGGGATCTGAAAACGTAAAGTTAAGATTTGGAGGTCGAGTTGTTATTGGAAATCGATAAAATTGGTATGGTTGAACTCGTATCGGAATGGGTGTTCAGATTTCATGAAAATTTTGTCGGGTTCCGAGGGTTGACTTTTGTTGACTTTTTGGAATAAAATTTTAAGTCGACATATTATTATCCGGAATTGTTTCCGATAAATTTCAATGAAGTTATACAATTAATTTGGATATATTTGAGCTGTCCGGAGGTCAATTAAAGCAAGAAGGCTATTTTAGAATATCGGCCTACCTTCAAAGAGTAAGTGTCTTGCTTAACCTCGAGTGGGGGAATTACCCCTTAGGCATTGAGTCTTATGTGCCATTTGTAAAATGTGAAAAGCCGTGTACGCGAGGTGACGAGTATGTACTAGGGCTTATACGCGCAAAATTCATTGAATTAAATTCTTAGGTATTATTTTGTAATAAATTGAGAAATTGTGGGAAAATATTAAATTATTTGTTTTCCATGCCTAAATCCTTATTGTTGAATTTGTTTTTATATGATAATTTGATGTGATTGTTACTTGAAATATTTATGAAATTTCGTGAGTACTGTTGGTTTAATATTTCTTGGAAATTAATTCCAATATGAATTTTCTTATGCAAATAATTAATTGAAGCAAGCTTAAGAAGAAGTGTTAACATAATTATCTAAATTTGCATTAATGAAGGCTTTGCTTTATGCTGAGAAATTTCTATCTCTATTGAATGTTTCTGGGTGTTATATACATTGTGTGGAGCCTTAAGCTATATGTTGTCAAAATAATTGATTTTGATATATCTTTGGAATTTAGTTGTAGCTATTGGGAAAATTATGATATGAATTGATTTTATTATGTTGCCGTGTAAATTGTTGTGTTGTGTGAGTTATTATTTTGAGGAGATAAGGGTGGCATTTCACCGTTGTTGTGTTTGTTGGAATATTGTCTGGGCGGAGCGATAAGGGTGGATATATGAGCGATAAGGGTGGCAATAGGAGTGATATGGGTGGCTATTGATATTGTCTGGGCGGAGCGATAAGGGTGGCTATAGGAGTGATAAGGGTGGCAATAGGAGCGATAAGGATGGCTATTGTCAGGGACGATATGTGATGATGTGGGGATTGTGGTGTTGATAATTTTTATGTGATGTTGTGATTTTCTTGTGTTTATTTTTATACCTTCTGCAATGTGTCTTGTTGTTGGTAAATTGATAACAATATGATTTATGTTGAAATTGAGTGCATGTGGCTATTTCTAGGCGGATTATGAAATAAAATATGGGCACGAGGTAGCATGAGTAAATAATGAGGATATTTGTCACTTGAATTGTCCGTGCAGTTGTTATATGAAATGTGGGCACGAGGTGCTGTGATGAAATGATAATGATAATTGGCACGTGAATTGTTCGTGCATTTGTGATATGAAATGAGGGCACGAGGTGCCGGGGAAGTATGATGATTTAATTATGGGCACGAGGTGCCATGAAAATATGAAAATGGGCTGAGACCCGTATTTACGAAAAATATAAAAATGGGCTGAGTCCCATATTTTGATGATTTTGAAATGAGGTGTCACATGGTAACTTTTTAATTGAAAGAATTATATTCAAAATATTTATTTGGAAGGATTTTTAATTAGAAAGTATTATATAAATGAATTGTATTTTGAAAGATATTTATTTGAGGAAATTGTATTTGAAAAGATTTATTGAAAGAATTATATTTGAAAAATAATTATTTGAGAAAATTATATTTGAAAGAGAGTTATCTGGAAGAACTATGTGAACGACATTTATTTGAAGGGCTTGATTTAATTGGGTGTAATTGTGTTTATTAATTGTTGAGTGGTATTAATGGTATTCTTGTTGTCTGTTGTGCATATCACTGGTTGTTTTATCGTGCCTTTATTATTATTTGCTTCCTGTTATTTTGTATATCATATTGCACAGGTTATTAGACTAGTGAGTGTCTTGACTGTACCTCGTCTCTACTCCATTGAGGTTAGTCTTGATACTTACTGGGCACCGTTGTAGTGTGCTCACTCTATACTTTTGCACACTTTGTGCAGAGCCAGGTATTGAACATAACGGACTTGAGCAGAGTTAAAGCTCGATCGTAAGGATTCAAGGTAGAGCTGCTTGGTCGTCGCAGTCCCTTGGAGTCTTTTCATTTCATTGTACTATTAATTTGTAATTAAATAGTATTGTATATTCGGTCCTTATGATCATTCCATTTATTCAGTTAGAGTTTGTGACTCAGTACTACCACTCTTGGAAGGTTGTATATTGTAATTATTTTCACTGTTAGTTTTGATTATTTATTTAATTAAAAAAAATGGCTTCAAAAATGCAATGGAAATCGGCTTACCTAGTCTTTGAGACTAGGTGCCATCACGACTCCTATCACGACTCCTGTGGTGGGATTTTGAGTCGTTACAGCTTGCCTAACAAGTGAAATGTTAGGCGCCATTGCGGTCTCGTTGGTGGAAAATTTCGGGTCGTGACATTTGTTCATCAATATCTTGTTCAAACTTTGAAATCCAACAAGGAAATCTCACAAGTTCTTCATCTAAGAGGTAAAGTTCCATACCCTAGTTTTCAATTTAGAATTTGGGTAGAAGATGGTTGAATAGGAGTATGATTCTTGGGTATGAGAGTTTTATTTATACAAGTATGTACCAATAAGATTTGTGGGAAGACTGTTGGGCTAAAATAAGTAAAGATTGGGTTGAGGAGTGAAGAAAATCTTCTAGAAGAATCTTGTAGCCAAATTTGCACACCTAGTGATTGATAAAATGCTCAAATAAGCTGAAACCATGAAAATCTTTCTAGTTATGGTTCACTTTTGTTATTTTTCTAAATAGATTGAAATTGCTAGGATTTTCGGAACCTCGTAGTAATGTAAGGAAGGCTCAAGAAAGATTGGAGTGAGAAAGCTATTTTCGAATATCGACCTAACTTCAAAAAGATAAGTGTCTTGCTTAACCTAGAGTAGGGGAATTTTTCCTTAGGC
Organism: Nicotiana tabacum; assembly: GCF_000715075.1. Classification (NCBI taxonomy): domain Eukaryota; kingdom Viridiplantae; phylum Streptophyta; class Magnoliopsida; order Solanales; family Solanaceae; genus Nicotiana; species Nicotiana tabacum. Next base: position 18,583 of record NW_027438800.1, on the reverse strand, counting down.
ATTGAGTCTTATGTGTAATTTGTGTAATTGAAAACCATGTACGCGAGGTGACGAGTACGTACTTGGTTTATATGTGCAAATTTTATTGAGTTAAAGTCTTGAGCACATTGTGTAGTAAATTGGATAATTGTTGGCATATATTTAATCTTTTATTGTCGTGCCTAAATCCTTGTTGTTGATTTTGTTGTTATATGACAATTTGATGTGATTTTTATTCGATTATTTGTGAAATTTCGTGAATTTGCTGGTTTGATAATTATTGGAATTTGATTTTATTTTGGATTTTTCCCTCTGCAAATAATTAATTAAATGAGCTTAAGAAGAGGTGTTTATATAATTATTGAAAATTTAGAGTTAATGAAGACTTTGCTTTATATTGAGTAATTTCTATCTCTGTTGATTGTTTTTGGGTGTTGTACAGATTGTGTGGAGCCTTCGGATATTTGTTGTGAAATTAATTGACTTGGTTGTATCTTTGGAATTTTGGTTGTAGCCATTGGGAAAATTGTGATATGAATTGATTTTGTTATGTTGCAGTGATAATTTTTCGTGTAAATTATTGTGTTTTGTTAATTATTATTTTAAAGATATAAGGGTGGTATTTCACCGTTGATATTATGTGGGTATAAGGGTGGCATTTCACTGTGATTGTGTCTGTTAGAATATTGTCTGGGCGGAGCGATAAGGGTGGCAATAGGATCGATAAGGGTGGCAATAGGAGCGATAAGAGTGGCTATTGAAATTGTCTGGGTGGAGCGATAAGGGTGGCTATAGGAGTGATAAGGGTGGCAATAGGAGCGATAAGGGTGGCTATTGTCAAGGACGATATGTGATAATGCGGGCTTATGGAGTTGATGATTTTCATGTGATGTTGTGATATTTTTGTGTTTATTTTTATACCTTTTGCAATTTTTTTGTTGTTGGTAAATTGATAACAATCTGATTTATGTTGAAATTGAGAGCATGTGGCTATTTCCAGACGGATTATAAAATGAAATGTCGGCACGGGGTGCCGTGAGTAAATGATAATGATATTTGGCACGTGAATTGTGGGCACGAGGTGCTATGATTAAATGATAATGATATTTGGCACGTGAATTGTCCATGCAGTTGTGATATGAAATGAGGACACGAGGTGCCGGAAAAATATTATGATTTAATTATGGGCACGAGGTGCTGTGGAAATATGAAAAATGGGTTGAGAACCGTATTTACGAAAAATATGGAAATGGACTGAGACCCGTATTTTTATGATTATGAAACGAGGTGTCACATGGTGACTTTTTAATTGAAAGAATTATACTCAAAATATTTATTTGAAAGGATTTTATGTAGAAGGTATTATATGAAAGAATTATATTTAAAAGGTAATTATTTGAGAAAATTATATTTGAAAGAGCGTTATTTGAAAGAATTATATGTGAAAGACATTTATTTGAAGGATTTGATTTATTGTGTGTAATTGTATTTATTAATTGTTGAGCGATATTAATGGTATTCTTGTTGTCTGATGTGCATATTACTGGTTGTCTTATGTTGCCCTTATTGTTATCTGCTTCCTATTATTTTGTATATTATATTACACAGGCTATTAGACTAGTGAGTGTCTTGACTGTACCTCGTCTCTACTTCACCGAGGTTAGTCTTGATACTTACTGGGTACCGACCGTGGTGTACTCATACTACACTTTTACACATTTTTGTGTAGAGCCAGGTATTGGAGTTATTGGACTTGAGAAGAGTTAAAGCGGGATCGTAAGGATTCAAGGTAGAGCTGCTTGGTCGTTGCAGTCCCTTTGAGTGTTTTCATTTCATTGTACTGTTAATTTATAATCAAATAGTATTGTATATTCGGTTCTCGTGATCATTCCATGTATTCAGTTAGAGTTCGTGACTCAGTACTACCAGTCTTGGGAGGTTGACATTCATATTTGTTCCGCTATTAGTTTTGGTTACTTATTTAATTAAAAAAAAAATGGTTCTAAAAATGTAATTGAAATCGGCTTACCTAATCTTAGAGACTAGATTTCATCACGACACCTGTGGTGAGACTTTTTGGTCGTGACAATTCTTCCATCACAAAACTATGATATGGCATTATGAGGTTTGTTCTTTTACATAGAATATGATTAGTGTATAAGCAGTAAAGAAAGTTCATATTTTATATGTCTATCAGTGGTTGTATGTGGTGAACAATTTTAATAGTTTGGGCACCTACATATGAAATAGAGTAATTTTAGTCATCATTGTTAACGTGCTTTTCTAAAATATATTGACATGATTACATCATTTCATTTTCATGGTATCTAATGTGTTTTCTAATAAATCTCTCCTAATTTCTTTTGTAGGTAGTAACTAATTTGTCCAATGTTTACGCAAAAAGATAATAACGTGCCTTCTTATGGAACAATACAAAAGGAGCCACACTTGGGAGCGGCTAATATTATTTTCTTCTAATTTTACTTAGGGGTTTTTTTGCTCCCTCATTTGGCTGCATTCTAGGACATGAGAGCTTTTGTCTGCATTTTGAGGCCATATATTTTTCCGGAGGAAATGATGCTAGCAAGAATTTATTTTTGCTTTTTTTTAAAATTTTTTATGTGTATTCACAAATTATATGTTGTGAATTTATAAACAAAATCCTTGATTATTTTATTTGACAAATGCTTTGAATGGTATCTCTTCTAATACATATGCGTAATTTAAATAGAAATATTGTTGCAACTTAATTGTTTTTAGAAAAATAATATTTAGGGAAAAAAAAGTTTTGGTAGCGACCAAACTTTGTCACATGAACTATTAGTATCTGTAGCGACTAATCTCGCTACTAAATCTCATACTATAGTGGAGATAAGAGCTGCCACTGAAAGTATACTCTAGGAGTCATCACAAATAACATTCAGTAACGGCTTTACTTGGAGCGACCCAAATGTCGCTACTAATTAGTATCATTGGCGACTTTTTGTCACGACCCAAATTCCTAACATGTCGTGATGACGCCTATCGATGGTACTAGGCAAGCCGATTCTCAAAGACACTTCCAATATTTCACAAAAGATAAGTCAAAGTTTTTACATGACAGAGTTTTTGTAACAACAGAAGTTAAACTCAAAATACAGTGCGGAAAAATAACCCCAACATCGGGTGTTACAGAGTCATGAGCATCTAAACAACCAGTCTAAGAAACAGTATCTACAAGAGTCTGTGTCAAAATAGCAATAGAGAAAATAAAAGATAATGAGGAAGGAGAGACAAGGACTGCGAACGCCGGCAGCTACCTCGTGAATCTCCGATACTCAACCACGCACGAGATCAAAGTCCTCTGTGACCGGAAACACCTGGATTTGCACATGGAGTGCAGGGTGTAGCGTGAGTACAACCAACTCAGTAAGTAACAATAATAATTAAGGAACTGAAGGTAGTGACGAGCTACACAGTTATAGTTCATTTTCAGTAGTTCCAGCAAAGAATAGACATGCTTTCAAATCCGGCAGTTTAAGTCAAATCAGTTTTATACAGTTCAAGTTCAGGTAATCCGGATATAAAAATCTTTCAGAAATTTCACAACAATGATAGATAGAAACTAAGTGCAATAACAAATAAAAAGCAAGTACAACCTCTCAGGGCAACAGTCACTCAACTCATCACAACAGCTCAATCACTCGGCTCTATGCCCTCAGTACTCACACTCAATAGGTACCTGGGCTCACTGGGGGTGTACAGACTACGGAGGGGCTCTTTCAGCCCACGCGCTATAATACACACGGATAACTCACGTGCTGCACGGAAAACTCACGTGCTATAATATCAATATCTGGATCCGTACAGACAATTCACGTGCTGCACGAACAACTCACATGCTATACTATCAATATCTCACAATCAGGCCCTCGGTCTCACTCAGTCATAAATCTCTCCAGTCTCTCGGGCTATCAATAATCATGAAAAATCAGCCCAAACAGCAATGATATGATGCATCAGTAAGGAACAATAGAGACTGAATAAAATAAATAAGTACACTGTGACTGAGTACAAAACAATAATTTAGTAGATAATTCAACATGTGTACACGACCTATGTGGGTACCTACAGTGCCAACACATAATCTAAACATGATTTGTGATTCAATATCTCTATTATATGGAGAATGTACAGATAACAACAGCTTATTCAACTACACAGTTCTATGGAATAGACCAAGTCCCAATTCCTACGGTGCACGCCCACACGCCCGTCACCTAGCATGTGCATCACCTCCAAAATACTCACATGATACAATAATCCGGGGTTTCATACCCTCAGAACCAAATTTAAAACTATTACTTACCTCAAATCGTGTAATTCTTTATTCCGCTATGCCCTTGCCATGAGAATTGGTCTGTGAAAGCCTCGTATCTAGCCATAATTAATTCGATTCAGTCAATACCAACAACATCAACAAAGCCAGTGTGATCCCAACAGGTGGGGTCTGGGGAGGGTAGTATGTACGCAGACCTTACCCGTACCTAATGCAGGTAGAGAGGTTGTTTCCAATAGACCCTCGGCTCAGGAAGGGCAAGAAGAAGAAGAGGAAAGCAAGGAAGGAAGAAAGAAGGAAGAGAAAAGAAAAAGGGAGAGATAAAAGATAAGTAATACCAAATAATAGCAACAGGGAATACAATACCTGAGGAGATTCAGTCAATACTAGTTATTGTAATTAATACCATAAGGAAATACTAATTTTCCAATAAAAATCCGAAATTAACTCAAAACTACCCGTGGGGCCCACGTCTCAGAACCCGACAAAAGTTATAAAATATGAATGCTCATCCAACCATGAGTCCAACCATATATATTTCACCAAATTCTGACGCCAACTCGACCTTCAAATCTTAAGTTAAAATCTTTGAAGATTTCTACCATTTTCAACTCAATCTTTACCCATTTGAACTCAACAATCTTTCCACAAACCTTATTGGTATGTGTATGTATAAATAATACTCTTAATCACCCATCTTTTACTCCAAACCTGAAATTGAAGAATTGGGAAAAGAAATTCCTACCTCTTTGAAGCCCTAGCAAGATCGTTATGAAATCTTCAAACCTTGAACAAGAATTGATGGATAAATGACTAAGTATTCAATTTCTCTCTCTAAAATGCTCTCACCTCTCTCTAAAATATCATATGAAACCCTTCAAAATGACCCTCAATAGTGTTTTATAAGAATAGGGTCGGGTTTATAAAACCTGAAAAATGAAGCCCTGAAACTCATTGTGCGGTCGCATAACGCTTCTGCAGCTCACGAAATGGCCGTGAAATGTGGCCTCCGGAACTGGGCAAGGCTACCTCAGTCTGCGGTCGTTATGTGGTTCGCAAACCTGTTCTACGGTTACAAAATGTACCGCAAAACTGATCTGCGATCGCATAATGCGCCGCAAACTTTCTTCCATACTTGCCCCACTCCTGATTCACTCTACGGCCATTATGCGGTCCGCAGAGTGATTCTATGACCGCATAGTGGGCCGCAGAAATGACCCTTTTCCGGTAAAATATATCCTTAAGCTTTAAACATTGGAACTAAGTGTTCCAATTCATTCCAAAACCTCACCGGACTCGAAACAATTACCTCGGCAATTCACACAACAACTGTAAAGTACAATTTGAGCAGTAAATGAGGAAACAGGGTTGTAATACGCAAAACGACCTATCGGGTCGTTACAACTGGTTACCGACTATGGTGTACTCATACTACACTTCTGCATATTTTTGTGCAAAGCCAGGTATTGGAGCTATCGGACTCGAACATAGTTAAAGTGAGATCTCAAGGATTCAAGGTAGAGTTGCTTGGTCATCGCAGTTCCTTCGAGTTTTTTCATTTTATTGTACTGTTAAATATTATTCAAACAGTCTTGAGTATTTTATCTTTGAGACCTTTTCATGTATTTAGTTAGAGTTTGTGACTCAGTATTACCAGTCTTGGGAGGTTTTCATAGTTGTTTCCGCTATTAGTTTTGATTACCTATTTAATTAAAAAAATGGCTTGAAATGTAATTGTAATCGGCTTACCTAGTCTTAGAGACTAAGTGCCATCACGATGCCTGTGGCGGGATTTTGGGTCGTGACATTTTATGTGTTAGAGAAACTTAGCTGTGACACATGTTAGAAAACATGCTTATTCTGTTGGGACCCACCAAGGTCATTGCTGCTGTTGAATTATTTGTTTACATTGCAATTACATACTCAGTCATACACAATCATTTGCATATCATATCTCAGTCTCTGTCACCATTTATTGATACACCATATTATCATTTTGGGCTGATTTTCATGACATTGTGAGCTCAAGAGACTGGAGAGATTGATGACTGAGTGAGGCCGAGGGCCTGATGGTGAGGATATTTATGGGATCGGGTTGTGCGTTGCAGCATGTTTTATTGATTTATGCTATGATTGGATTGTTATAGCGTCTGGGCTGAAGGAGCCCTTCCGAAGTCTGTACACACCCCCAGTGAGCGCAGGTACCTACTGAGTACGAGTGCCGAGCGATTGGGAGGATTGAGTGATTGTTAAGACTGAGTGATTGGGAGGACTGAGTGATTGTGAGGACTGAGTGACTGGTAGGAATGAATGAAATGATACTCTGAGAGTATATGCATATGGTTTTATTTCTGAGTTGCATCACATTGGCATGCACACTTCACATACATGCATGGAGATGCATTTTTCCTCATGATGTACGATGTTGCGTCATTCATGACTTCTCCTACATATTGACATGTAGGCATAGAGATGTATTTTCCTCATGTTATTTAAAAGTGAAACAATTACCTGTTGAGGGTTTTGGAAAAAATCACAGTTTTAAAATCTACTTATAAATTGGTGATTTCGGTAAAGGATTTGGGTTGTTTACTGTTATACTTGAAAAGAAAATATTTATTTTTCTGAAACTGTGAACGAGCTGAGCAATTTATCTCTGAGCTACTTCTTTTAGTACTTCCATTATGTTGTTATGAATTATTGTTGGCTATTGGTGTTGGATCCCGACCTGTGTTCCAGCTCGTCACTACTTTCAACCTAAGGTTAGATTTGTTACTTATTGAGTACATGGGGTCGGTTGTACTCATACTACACTTCTGCACCTTTCGTGCAGATATTGGATGCAGATGTTGCTGTGATCGACGGGAGTTGGATTTAAAGACGTACCTGCGTCCCGGTTGTAGCTTCCTCTTGTTCGTGGTAGCCTTAGATCTATAAAACTCTGTTTATGTACTTTTGAAACAGACTATGTATATATTTCATTTTCGCTTTGTAAACTCTATTCTTAGAAGCTCATGATTTGTACTACCAGTTCTTGGGAATGTATTAGATTCAGATATTTATTTACTTAATTGCTTTATTAATTTTTGTTGGAATTGGTTAGTGGTTAATTGGCTTACCTAGCGGGTTAGGTTAGGTGCCATCACGACTAATCGGATTTTGGGTCGTGACAGTCATCTTGGGTATGGATTGGTTGTCACCTTATCATGCTATATTGGACCGTCACGCCAAGACAGTGAACTTAGCCATGCCGGGGTTGCCTCGATTAGAGTGGAGGGGAACTCCTGGGTCGCCTGCACTTACTTGGGATCAGTTCTCACAGCTATTTCTATAGAAGTTCATCCCGGTCACCCTGAGAGAGGAGTATCACAAGCAGTTTGAGGGACTTCAGCTGGGTCGCCTGCACTTAAAGTTGATGATTTTTCATAAAGCACTACAGTTTACTGTCTAATTACCATACACGACTATAGTTTACCTAATTACTCTCCGTAGCTACTGTTCAATTGTTATGAGCTTGTATCATTTGTATTCATACGTGCATCGAGTATTCGTTCGCGCAACGAATACAACCAATTAAGGCAAAATACCGATAGATGCAACTTGTATCAATTGTATTCAACCAAGGCAAAATATAGATAAAACCTGTATCGAAACCAAGGCAAAATACAGATACAATCTGTAACGACTATATTCGTTCTCACAACGAATACAACCAAGGAGAAATACATAAATACAAAAAAATAGAATGCTCTCGTTCAGAGTCGAAATCAAGACCTTCGCTTACTAAGCAAATGTTCTAACCAAATGAGCTACGAGAGCTTTTAGCTCTCTTGTTTCAGTCCAAAACAATTGATCTCTTCTTTCAGTACTGCACGTGAATTTGCTATAAAATTCAAAAATAACTATGAATGATAATTTCCTGAAAGTATAACTATGAATGGTAAATACGGTATATATGTTTGATGTGTCGTGTAATATTTCCTTTGAAGTTTATGGGTTCTGAACTTGACTTCAAACCTATAGCACGTCTTAGTCAGTGGGTTGACAATTAATTATTTATATAAATTTAATAAATTCCTAATACAAATAAAAGATGTAAGCAAAAGTTATTGGGTCCGACCAAACCCGTAAATGATTCCCTACCTTCGCCTCTAGGTCGGACACACAAGCCTACTTACGGGTTCGGTTGAACCCAATAGCTCTGGCTCTAACTCTGGATTTACATTAAAATTTATTTAATATATATAAATAATTTATTCAGAATCCAATAAACTATTCTTTTAGAATCCAGAACATATAAACTCAAAATTCTAGTTCCGCCTTTGATTAAATCGTTTCATGGCTGCATATAATAAGATCCAGATTATTCTTAAATACATATTCAATATCTTTCGCGCACACACTTTGACCATTGCCCACTATTATTAATCCTTCACGTTAAGCAAAAAAGAGATTAGTATATTTTCATTTTGAAAGCTTCTGGACATCCTGCGTGCTTATTCCCTCTTAATAGATACTAGTATAATATAAAGTATATCTAGTATTGTGCAAATATTTTGGATTTAAGTTATATATATTGGCAAAAAAGTTTCTATTACATTGTTACTGGAATTTAAGCTTTTAGAGCAGATTAATTACTATTTCATCATGTTATTACATTTAATATTTTTCATAGGAAAAAATTTAATTACTTTTGAAATAAATTTTATTGGAGTATAGAACATAAATTCATAACCTCTTTTTTCAGAGAGTAAAAGTTCCTATCTAATTCTGAAAATTACTATTCTTTTAAGAGGCACATGGTTGAGGGCTGAAGAAATAGTTTAATGGTGGACTAGATACATGTTATATATTGAATCATTTTATACTTGTTAATGTAACAGTTCCAAAATTTCGTTGATTAATTTAATGGAGGCTCAAATTATGTTGTAAAATTGGAAATGTGTTTTTTTAATCATTCACAAGAGTTCCTCACTTTTGCTCCCTTGGGACTCGAATCCGCAATATTAAGGTTAAAGGTGGAGGATCCTTATCACTTGAACAAAATCGAAAAGCTTTCTTAATACACAAATATTTCGTTATTCTTACCATTAAATGACAAGTGACTAAAACTCAAAAAGTGTAAGGGATCTTTACGGAAGTAGTAAGCTTGATTCACTTTTTACTTTTTCTAACCGGTATATGTAGTTATACACTAATTATATATGGTTATATATATACTAGAATTATACATATATATTATATATCTGAAGGCTATTTTTAATTAAAGAAATTGGATGGACGACTATTTAGGTTATTTAAGGGAATTAAATTAAGGTAGGGTTCGAGGACATAGACTAATTGCCCTAATTTATTTTGGTCAAGGAGACAATGACATTTGTGAACGTAGTCTTCTATTTTGCTATGCCATTGACAAAGATATCTCTTCTTGAGAAACTCAAGATGTATAAGGGACATTTACAAAAACAACCAGCTTGATTCATTGTTTATTCTTTTTAGCCAGCATACATATATTGTTGTGCCCTGATTGTAAATAGTTATACACATGGTATACATGGATTATACCTATATATTATATATTCGTCGGCTATTTTTAATTTAAGTTGTTGGATGGACGACTATTTAGGTTATTTAAGGGAATTAAATTAGGGTAGTGTTCGAGGACGTAAACTAATTGCCCTAGTTTGTTTTGGTCAAGGAGACACCGACATTTGTGAACGTAGTTTTCTCATTTGCTCTGCCATTGACAAAGATCTCTCTACACATGAGGAACTCAGGATGCATAAGGAATATTTACAGAAATAACCGGCTCGATTCACTGTATATTCTTTTTAGCCAGCATCATATATCGTTGTGCACCAATTGTAAACAGTTATACACATACTATATATGGATTATATATATATATATTAAGGTATCGCCGGATTTTTTAAAATTTAAGTAATTCGATAGATGTCTATTTAGGTTAAACAAGGGAGTAACTAAGGGTAGGGTTTGAGGACATGAACTAATTGCCCTAGTTTGTTTTGATCAAGGAGACAACGACAGTTGTAAATGTAGTCTTCTCTTTTTGCTATGCCATTGACAATGATCTCTCCACACTTGAGGAACTCAGGATATATAAGGAACATTTACAGAAACAACTGGATTGATTCAATATTTATTCCTTTTAGCTGGCATACACATATCTTTATGCACTAATACATGGATTATATATATATATATATATCGCCAACTATTTTTAATTTAAGCGGTTGGATAGACGACTATTTAGATTATAAAAGAGAATAATTAAGGGTAGGTTGGAGGGCATGAACTAATTGCCCTAGTTTGTTTTGGTCAAGGATACAATAACATTTGTGCACGTAGTCTTCTCTTTTTCTATGCCATTGACAAAGATCTCTCTGCACTTGTGGAACACTTGATCCATATTCAATTCATCACCAAAATGGCTGACAAGTAAAGGCTCAAAAAAGCTCTCATGCACTGTGTCACATTGTATTCATCAGAAGAATCCATATGAATTTCTGAAGTTATCAAGACATCAATGGTGAAAGATCCCTCCTTTTCAACTATATACTTCACTTCTTCAGGAGATGGGTGGTATATAGGAATATTGAATGCAACCACTTTCTCTTCTTCTATTGATCCCCGCATTCATTATTTTACTTATGAATATCAATAACAGCAACAACAACAATATATCCAGTATAATCCAACAAGTGAAAATAAGAAAGGGTAATATGAACATAGACTTTATTCCTACCTTGTGCAGGTAGAGAGGTTGTTTCCGGTAGGCATAAAAATAATATATTGATAATTTAAGAAGAATTAATCCAAATAGCCATTCACCCAACCACTTAAACTAAAATAGCAAGTGAAGGTATATTATATGCGTAATGTGTGTATTATATATGTATGATTGTGTATAATTAATATAACCTATGTATTTGGCTAGACAAAGTAAAAAATGAATATGACCGACTATTTATGTAAAGTTCCCTTGATTCAATGCTAATTTAGGGTTCATTTGTTTTTCTTAAATTTAAGATGTGTGAATTTAAATTCATATCTTCATTGTAAAAATTATATGCTTTATTAAGATACTTTAAAAGCTAGCGGCAACAGAATTAGTGTTGGTGGTGGGAGGTGGTGGTGGTCTTCTATATAGGTGTAACGACATGGCCGGTCGTTTTTAGTATTACAATCCCATTCCCTCATTTACTGCCCAATTTAAGCTTTACAGTTATTTTATGACTTATCGGGTTAGTTGGTTTGGGTTCGAAAGGATTTCAGAGTGAAATGAAACACTTAGTCTCATAATTGAAAACTTATGTTGGAAAAGTTGATCGGATATTGACATATACGTAAACGACCTCGGATTTGAATTGTGATGATTTCAATAACTCTGTATGGTAATTTTGGACATAGGAACGTGTCCGAAAAATTATTTGGAGGTCCGTAGTGGAATTAGGCTTGAAATGGTAAAAATTAAATTTTTGGGAAGTTTGACCGAGGGGTTGACTTTTTCATATCGTGGTCGGAAAATTCTGGAAATTGGAATATCTCCGTTATGTCATTTATGACTTGTGTGCAAACTTTGAGGTCAATCGGACTTGATTTGATAGGTTTTGGCTTCAGATGTAGAAATTAGAATTTATTAGTTTCATTAGTCTTGAATCTATGTGTGATTCATGTTTTTAGTGTTGTTTGATGTGATTTGAAAACTCAACTAAGTTCGTATGATATTTTAGGACTTGTTGGTATATTTGGTTGAGGTCCCGGGGGCCTCGGGTGAGTTTCGGATGATTAACGGATAGATTTTTTTGAATTTGGAAGACTGCAGAAGCTGAAGCCTTCTGGTGCAATCGCACCTGCGGAACATTGGTCGTAGGTGCGAGCTGGCATGCGCAGAAGCGGAGAGCGCAGATGCGGAAGAATTTCGCAGGTGCGAGTCCGCACCTGCGCGTGGAGGATCGCAGAAGCGGCATTTGGCTTGGGAGCCGCTGGTCCGCAGAAGCGGATGCTTTCGTGCAGATGCGCACCCACAAAAGCGCGATTTTGACTACAGAAGCGGTGCCGCAAAAGCGGCTAAGTGCCCGCAGAAGCGAAAATCTTGGTCAGAATGTTAAAAACAGAGGAGTTTGAGATTTTTGTCATTTCTAACATTTCCAACACGGGTTGAGGCGATTTTTGAGCGAGAAATCACGGGAAATCTTGAGGTAAGTCACTTGTGATTATTTCTACTCCATAATATTGAATTATTATCGAATAATCCGACTAGATTACATGTTTTTGAGAGGTAAATCAGGGATTTGAACTTAGGGATTTGAAAATAAGATTTGAAGATTTGGAGGTCGAGTTGAAGTCGGATTTTGGTACAATTGGTATGTTTAGGCTAGTGGTTGAATGGGCTTTCGGATTTTGTAACTTTTGTCGGGTTCCAAGACGTGGGCCCCATGGGAGATTTTTGAGCTAAATTTTGGATTTTGTTGGAAAATTAGCATTTTCTTATGGAATTAATTACAATAAATTTTATTGACTGAATCGAATTATTTGTGGCTAGATGCGAGGCGTTTGGAGGCCAATTCACGAGGCAAAGGCATAGCGAAATAAAGAATTACACGGTTTGAGGTAAGTAACAGTTCTAAATTTGGTCTTGAGGGTATGAACCCCCTGTTTATGTGTTATGTGATTGGTTTTGAGGTGACGCATATGCTAGGTGACGGGCGTGTGGGCGTGCACCATAGGAATTGTGACTTGGTCAAATTCCATGGAACTGTGTAGTTGAATAATCTGTTGATATCCGTACATTCTCTACGTATTTGAGAAAATCGAGCTGAGACTCGTATTAAAAATCATGCTTAGACATATGTTGTTATTATTTGTACCCACTGGGGTCATTTCTGTGGTTGAATTATATGTTCAAATTGTAATTTCACACTCAGTCATATTCATTCATTTCATATCATATCTCAGTCTCTGTTGCTATTTATTGATACATCATATTATCATTTTTGGGCTGATTTTCATGACATCTTGAGCCCGAGAGACTGGAGAGGTTGATGACTGAGTGAGGTCGAGGGCCTAATTGTGAGGATATTTATGGAATCGAGCTGCGCGCCGCAGCATGTTTCATTGTTATTTGCGATGATTGGCTTGATATAGCGCTTGGGCTGAAGGAGTCCCTCTGGAGTCTGTACACACCCCCAATGAGCGCAGGTACCAACTGAGTGTGAATGTCTAGTGACGAATGCTGAGTGATTCAGAGGAATGAGTGACTGTGAGGAACGAGTGATTGTGAGGAAAGAATGACTGTGAGGTTGGAGTGAATGGGGGGACTGATTGACTATTACTCTGAGAGGGTACATTGATTTCATTGTTGCTGCATTTCATGTCACGACCCAAAATCCATTAAAGGTCATGATGGCGCCGGACACCGCTGCCAGGCAAGCCAAAAATAAATACTTAATTTAGTTCTCATTTTAATATTTTTGAAGTCATATTTTCCTTCAATTAAATAGTAAAAGATGGAATTCACAGTGTAAATAATAATATTCTTAACAATTTCAATATAGAACAACCCATAATCACCCCAAAACCCGGTGTCACAAGTGCATGAGCATCAACTAGGAATGTAATATAAAATACAACATCTGTCCAGAATAAAAATTTGGACAAAAAAAATATAAATACTCTAAAGGAGACTTTGCCGGCTGCGGGTCGTAATATGGAATGCAGCTCATGTAAGTCCCTGCATGCATACATGCCTCTACTCTCACAAGGCCACTAGTCGCATATGTACCTGCACAAAATATGTGCAGCAAGTGTAGTATGAGTACGTAATCAACGTGTACCCAGTAAGTATCTAGCCTAACCTCGGAGGAGTAGTGACGAGGGGTCGACATCGACACTCACTAGTGGTCCAATAACATCAGGTACAGTAAAGAGGTAAGTAAATACGAGGCAGAGTAAATAAATGAGATAAATCACGTGGTACAAATCCCCCTCTTTACGAGGAACTCAAGCTCTCCATTAAAAATTCCCTCCTTAACCGGAGCATATATATAGATATTGTGGATCTCATCAGATAGATTGTCATCACTCAAATCGGAAAAACTCACAGATACACTGGCTTCTTGCCAAATATTACGTACGATTCTATTAGGATATGATTTAGGAAATGCCGAGGCGAACGGCCCGCTCCCATGAGAGTGTGGTACATAAATCCTGCCGAGGAGATCGGCCCGATCCCACAAGAGTTAAATACATAATCCTGCCGAGGCGAACATCCCGATCACATAAGAGTGAAATACATAATCCCGTCGAGGCGAACGGCCCGATCCCATTAGAATAAGAAGCTTTGATGGGTCCTTGACCCCACTCATGAATAAACGTGTGAGTTGTAATTTCTTTAATAAAAACCTTTTAATGAAGTATATCACGGAAACATGCCGTAAGAGGAGTAAAGTTATTTGGTGACTATTCATGAACTCCTGAAGTCTCTACAATAGCAAGTCTAGTCTCAAGTAGAAATGTAACATAGGGGAATTTAATAGGCGACAAAATGCTCAAATAGTGCAGCTACATCATGATGTGAACCTAAGCCTACCCGAACAATAACATGAATGTAGCTACGTACGGGCTCTCGTCACCTTGCGCGTACGTATCCCCCACAACAAGTATCACAGATCAACATAAAACACCTAAGGGTATTTCCCCCCTCATAGAGTTAGACAGGAGACTTATTTCGTCTCAACGCTTACTTTCCGGTCCAAAATTGTGCTTTGAATCGTCAACTCGGTGCCAAACAATCGAAGCTAGTCAAATATTATATAAAATAGTCAATACATGCGCAAGAGTTCACATCTTAGCTATTAAAGTGATTTTTCCAACCCAAATTGAAGAATTCCTAACATTCACCACCGGGTCCACGTGCCCGGATTCCGGAAATATTCGAAGATAACCACTACCCATAACATCGTGAACTCAAATATATGATTTGTTCTGAATTACATACCCTAATTCGTGGTCAAAATCCAAAAATACCAATTCTAGGTTTTCTACCAAAAACCCTATAATATTTCCCAAATTTTCATGCTCAAATTCATGCATAAACCATATATTTAACTCACAATATGTGGGGATCACTTACCTCTTGAAGGATGACAAAATGGCACTCCAATATTGCCCCCAAGGTCGGCTCCAACGAGAGAAAAGAGGTGAAATGAGCCAAAACCCGATTTGGCCAACTTATGTATTCTGCCCAGGCGACCTCCGAACTTGCGCTCATTGGACCACTTCTGCCGTTTCGTAGGTGCGGCAAAATGTTCCGCTTCTGGGGAAGTCCCCCAGCTGCCCAACCCGCTTCTGCGCTAAATTCCCCACAGGTGCGCATCCGCTTCTGCGGCAAATCGTCCGCACCTGCGGACTGCCAATCCCCCACTCCCTTTTCGCTTTTGCGACTTCCTGGCCGCTTTTGCGACTCTGCACCTGCGGCCAAAACCTCGCAGGTGCGGTTACACCAGATGACATCAGCTCCAGCATTCCTCCAAGCCCAAACTCGATCCGTTTACTACCCGGAATCCACCTGACGCCCTCGCAACCTCAACCAATTATACTATCACATCTTAAAACGAAATATGAACTTAGTCGAGCCTTCAACTCATATCAAACAGCACTAAAAACACGAATCACCCTCCAATTCAAAGTTAATGAACTTTGAAACTTCAAACTTTTACAATCGATGCCAAAACCTATCAAATCACGTCCAATTGACCTCAAAGTTTGCACACAAGTCATAATTGACATTACAGACCTATTCCCACTTCCAAAATCAGAATCTGAGCCTGATATCATAAAGTCTAATCCCGATCAAACTGAATGGTAAGAATTCAGTATACATTGACCGAAATGAATCCTAAATGACCTACGGACCTCCAAATCCTCTTACGGACGCTCTCCCAATAGCAGAATCACCATACGGAGATATTCCCAGGCTCGTAATCCCAAACGAACATCGATAACATTGAAATACACCTCAACCCAATTTTATAAAATTCTGCCAAATGCCAACTTTCCACCATTGGCGCCTAAATGCTCCCGGGTCATCCAAAATCGAATCCGGACATACGCCCAAGTACAAAATCATCATACGAATCTGTTGGAACCTTCAAATCCCGATTCTAAGGTCGTTTACTCAAAAAATCATACTTTAGTCAATTCCTCCAACTTAAGGCTTTCGAAATTAGAATTTTCTTTCCAAATCAACTCCGAACTTTCCGAAATTAAATTCCGACCCCGCGTAGAAGTCATTATACCCGAAGTGAAGCTACTGAAAGTCTCAAACTGCCGAATGGCGCGCTAAATCTCACAAACGACCGGTAGGGTCATTACATTCTCTCCCACTTAAACATGCGTTCGTCCTCGAACATGCTAAGAACTGCTTTGAAGTTGTCCGAAATCACTGGTCAACAACCCAATTGGGCACATTAGCTCGAGTCAATCTGAAGACTCTACCTTTTATTTAGTCAAATAAGCCTTGGTGCTAAATTCCAACATTCGAGACTCTCCACCTGGCATGTTTGCAACATACGAACACCGTATCAATCACTACACACTGCACCAAACACGATTGTATACCCTTACTGAATTCTTACCATGCACCGCGTAACTCATTTGCCCAAGGCAATCTTTCCAAAGCACAACAGCTAAAATTTGCATTGACCGAAGCCTATAGTGTACCTCATGACCAATTAAGCTTTACTTTCACTCTCGCAATATTGCCACGACAGAGAAGATGTGTAAAACTCATAACCACCTGCCAAATCATAATTTATGGAGTCTCTCATCCCGGCAAGAACCATTACTTCATTCTGGACTGAACAACAATATTTACTCTTTAATATGCTTCAAATAAATCTGATCGCACTGATCCCAGATCCAATAATCTCGTCTCACCCAGTACAAGCTGCTCAGGCAATAAGCCATCTCAGACACTACCAAAAGTATCATATGATGACACAATGTGTCAACAAGCTACAAACTCGAATTTGATACACAAGGAAACGAACTCTAGAAAGTTGTACTCAACCCACGCAACTAATTTAAACAACTGAGAAGATGTTATGAACCTTCCTCAGGAAACGAGAAGCAAACACACAATAATGGATATGACAATCTTTACTCAATATCACACTGGTGCGGCGTGCAACCCGATCCACACATGATACCATTACGGCGTGCAACCCGATCCAACCATGATACCCGTGACGGCGTGCCACCCAATCCAAACAACATATCCGTGGCAGCGTGCCACCCGATCCAACCATATACCCATGGCGGCATGCCATCCGGTCCACACATAATAATCTAAAGTAAACACACATCGAGTCTTAATGCTTATACTCACGAAATGCCTGAATATCAACAATAAGCATGCCAAGTGCATAATACAAATCTTGGGGACACGGGTGCGATACATGATCTGCATCTCGAGAACCATCTTGCTCAGATAACACCACAAACTATACGGGATCTTAATACGAGTGCGAATAATCAAACCGCCTCATAACCCACATGGCACAATAGAGACTACACGGAAGGGTCGACAACAGAAATATCATCCAAGGCCCGAAGACCCCTCCAAAAACAACGCTATGCTGAAATGAGCACATCCAGCTTGATATAGAGCACATATTCACAATTAGATCTATCCACGAACCTCAAGTCAATTATGATGGTGCCGCACTGGGCTAATAACCCTTCAAGGACCCACAATGACCTATTCACGACACATAAGAACAGCCGTCAAATCCAAAACGAACTCACATGGTCCACAACCCAAGGAATTGAATGCCTCTCAGGCATAAACTCTCGCACTTGCGATATTACCATGGCCTCCATATTCAGCCTCAATCTTTAACAATCAAGTGACTGACATGTCACACTTACACAAATATCCCTGTGGGGCATGCTCCCACGACCATTCCGCTCAGATAGCAAGGTCCGCACATCCATAGCACCAGCCGTTCTAATTCTGTAGAGTGAGTCAAAAATCTGCAAGTCATTACACAAAGCCTCTTCCACATGACACTGATCTCAGATGACGCTAAAGACAATACCAGCTTACTCTAAACATCTGAATTCTTCCATGTTCATCCGAGCTCTCGACATTCTTGTCGACATCAACTGCAACCTTGATCCTCAACTTCCAATTTATTCTCAACTTGCCTTAGAAACAATAATAGTTCCATTCATTAACGTAACGAAACCCAACAATATTCA
>NW_027438799.1:0-23145 GCF_000715075.1 Nicotiana tabacum | reverse complement strand
TTGAGATGTACACTAAATCCTATCTTCTCTAACCCTTTTTAACTTCATATGCTTACCATTTTTCTCAAAGGCTTTAAACTTGGATAAGCAATCATAACTATGATGACCAGTGTGATCACTAGTTCATTTTTGCTTTTATTGTGTTGTTCAGTTAACCAGCTCTAAAAATTGCTATGAAGAAAATATGGAGGTACATATATAAACTGCATCAATGCAAACTTGAAGTATACAAGGTAACATATTTAGTAGCATAAGGAATCCATATTATACAAGTAAACAGGTAAATAAAATCCTACCTCACAAGGAATAGATTCACCACCTTAAAATCTCACATAGCCCAAAAGATCAAAAGTATACAAACAGAATATGATGACACCATCAATTGATCTCCTCTTCATCATACAAGGATGTAAGTATATTCTATTCCAAAATATAAAAACAACAGAAAATCTTATTGGACAGCTTGTGTCGAAAACTATAGTGGCATATTTCTATATGAAAGAAGACACAAAATATTAGAAATAGGTAAATACCAAAACAGCAAAGGAAGAAAGTACAATGGTGGGGTTGACAACGAAATTCAATTGCAAGATTCTTCTTTTAAGAAAAGGTTTGACGCCATGAGATCACTCTTGACAATGTTGATAAGGAGTAGCGATCAAGTGTAGGTTATTCTTTGTAGTACAAGCTGCTCCAGGCGCCTCGGTCAAGTCCAGTTCACTTGGATTGATTCCAGTTTGGAGTTTCCAGTCAAAGTGATACAACAGTTGAGCCAGTGGAAAATAAACATTTGCTAAACCAAATGACATTCCAGGGCAAATTCTCCTTCCGCTACCAAAGGGAAGATATTTATAATTATTACCAATATAATCCATAGAGTTGTATTCAAATCTCTCAGGTTTAAAGCTTTCTATGTCATCCCAATATTTTGGATCTCTTCCCATTGCCCAAGCATTAATCATGACTTTTGTTTTCAATGGAATAGTGTAGCCATTTAAGTCTGTTTCTTCTCTACATTCTCTTGGAAGCAAAAGAGGTAGTGGAGGATGGAGTCTGAAAGTTTCTTTAATGACCATCTTTAGGTATTTGAACTCCTCGACATCAATTTCACCAAAAGTTTCTTTCCCTCTCACGATTTTTCTTACCTCTGCTTGAGCTTTGGAAAATACACTTGGATTCTTCATCATTTCGACCATGGCCCAATTAATTGTTGTTGATGAAGTTTCTGTTCCCCCACCAAAGAGGTCCTTCATTTTCGAGGAAGTTACAATATTCATTTCTCTTACAAACTTCTTGACAAATTTCTACTGAAATATTCAAATAACATATTTGTACTACGTTTGTGCTACTACCTTTATTCTACACCTAAAGGAACTTTTAAATTTTCAATGACAAAAACCCAAAAAAAAAATAAAATTATCATGTTATTTTGCTACTTGTTTCGTTATCCTAATGCCAAGTTGTGGTGATTGAAATAACATTTGTTGTAATTTTCAAATGTGTAAATTTTATGACGAAAGTAAGATTAGTTGTCCTAATTGAAAGCTAACTAAAGTGACTCTTTAAGTACAAAAATTAATTATGCAATTTGAGAACGTTAGTATTAAAGATAAATCATAATGCTTCATCAATTTCACTTTATATGGCACGGTATAACTAGATACAAAGTTTAAGAAAGACAGAAATGATTTTCGAACTTGTGGTATTAAATATGTCATGAAATTCCCGTGGCTATAAAAACATGTCATTAAAGATAAAATAAGAAGTTTAATAAATTATTTCTTATATAGAAAGACGTCATTCTTTATGGAATAGAATAAAAACAAGTTCCACAAAAAATAGAATAGAAGGAGTACTAATAATGAAGATAGAAATATGCAGTATATAGTACTTACAAAAATGATAGCTTTGATGTTGTCGTTAGTGATTGGAAATTGAAGGCCTCCCTCTTTCATAAGTCTTAGCAGTACACCAATTATACCTTCACCTCCTGATTCACCATCGCTCTTTGAAGTCTTCTTGTGCTCATTGATGATATTTTCAAGAATGGCATCTATTTCATTGTGTATATTCATAACTTTAGCCTTCATTCCAGTGAGCACATGAAGAAATTTCAGTGAAGGGAATATATCAGCCACATCAAACCCTTCTATTAAGTGTGACACTTTTTTGACTAGTTCTACAAATTCGTCTTGCTTCTTATATTCTTGTCCAAATGCTGATCTACATGTCATAGAGTTTGTAAAAAGAGCAATCCTTTTTGTTACATTAACTGGCTTATCAGAAGATGATCGAAAAAATTCAATCATACGATGAACTTCATCTTGTCTAATTGAGTTGAATGACTTGACAGTTTTGGCACTGAGCAATTCCAAGAGACAAATTTTACGCATTTGTCTCCAGTAATTGCCATAAGGTGAAAAGGCAATGTCCGTCCCATTATAACATACAATCTTGGCAGCTACAAGTAAAGGCCTATTTGCAAAAGCGAGGTCATGAGTTTTTAGTACTTCTTTTGCCATCTCAGGAGAACTAAGAAATATATGAGTTGTTGCAAATATATGCTCTTTTATAGGCATTTCGTTTAGGCAAGAAATGGGATTTCTCTAAGAAAAATATGAGATATGCATTTTTCAGCAACTTTTTTTTGTCAATGAAAAGTACTTCACTTGACTCATTGAACACATTATGTGGAGCCAAATATGAAATTTACTTTTGGGAAAAAGGTAAACTTTGTTCTTAGTAATTTTTGTGAGTGAAGTTCTTAGTATGTAATGAAGCATTACAAACAACACTGTCAACAGTTACAAAGGGTTTTTTTAGCAACTATTGACTTTTCTGCATATACCAAAAAAATATCGCGCGGATAATTTTCTTTTCAAACGAATAAAAAGCAAATATAAGTACTTATTAAAAACTCTTAAAGTCTTCAATTTATGAGGACTTATTTAAAAATAAATACTGAAATATAAGAAATTACTCTAACTACTTATATAAAAAAAAATAGTTAAGAACCAGGCATACATAAATTCTCCACAAATGTTAATATATTTTAAATTTTACACCAAATATATATAATTAACGTCCAAAACTAACAAGGTGCAATAAAATAAAATATGAGTTTGATAAATAAAGTAAATTAATAAGTTTAGAGGCTACAAGTAGGCATACAAATGGTTTATTAAAATTAACTTTTGCATATTTAAATTTTATTAATACTTCAAACTATATATAATTACTATAGTTTATGTTATTTTGGAAAAATATAACTTTTACAATTAAAATTAAATTTTTATAACTTGATATTGTTTGAGCAACTCTTATTTTTGTCATTGAAAAAAAGTTATTCACTTATGAAATTTTGTACATATAACTAATTGTGGTTAAAATACTATTATTGTAATGACAATCATAGTTGTACGACTAAAGTATAGTAAACTCGTAAATTTATCGTCACTTTAAATTTGTATCTATTGATTTTTTCATGACAAATAGTAGTAACTATTATCTAACTATTTTTATTTTCTTCAAATAAGAAGATAAATATTTATTTGACTCCAAAATTTGTTTCAAATTTTTAATGTGCCTAGAAGATTGCTACTAGGACGGAAAATTTACCTTGTGGCAAAAACTAATGATTAGTCACAAAATTTATCGTAGCAATAAATTCGTGGTTATATCATTTTATCGTAATGACTATTACCATGATTTTTTAGAACTTGAAGAAAAGTTATTTATTTTGTAATCTTTGATTTAAATGGTTTATTATGGCTAAAAGGTTATTATTATTATATTAAGTTTCAACTCGTGGTAAAAATAAATGATTAGCTACGAAAATCTATTAAAGCAAGAAACATTTGGCTAATTTAACCTATATTGACACAACTTTTAATAACTTGAAGCAAATACATTCATTTAGCTACAATATTTTCTTTCAAATAATTTATTGTGGTTAAAAAATTTAGTATAGTTATTGTAATTTTTAACTCGTGGCAAAAAACTAAGAATTAGCTACATAATTCAATTATACCAATAAATCTGTGACTATATCATTTAACTATTGCCACAACTTTTTAGAACTTAAAGCAAAAATATTTATTTAGCTGCAATATTTTATTTAAATAATTTATTGTGGCTAAGAGGTAACTACTGCTACAGTAACTATTGATTCGTGGCAAAAAATTATGATTAGCTAACAAATTTTATTTGTAGCAATAAATTTATAGCTATTTAGGTAGTTATTGCCACGATTACTAGCAATTGTAGCTAAAATGAGGAATTAACTTTATCAACTTAATTTTTGTGGCAAATTATTTTTATAATTTTGCAAATAGCCGTAGAATTTTAATTTTTGCGGCTATTATCAAGTATTAGCTATGTGAGTTAGGCATACCTAACTTGTTTCTCCTTATCAGCCTCCAAATTAAGTTTACAAGCCTTTCTATTGTTTTGCTTCAAGTGCCAAAGACTTATCTCTAGCTACATTTATTCCTAGTTTGTAAACGACTAGGTATACACAGTGAATTTTACCCAAATAAAAAGATTAGAAGAATACACAGTAAATGTGCTTATTCTCCCTTTTTACCGGTCTTTGGTTATATTTATGTTAACCAAAAGGTTATATCGCATTTGTGTGATTACCCAAAAGGTCATCTTATATTTTAGAACTCGATTTTGCGTACCGAAGTCTTTAAAACCTCATTTTATTCCTCCGCGATTTGCGTGCGTGGTCTGGGCGAATTTCCGAAAAGCTTTTATGTTTAAAGTTGATGAAAATAATAATTTTTGCCTTTAAAAGTTAATTTAGTTGACTTCAGTTAACGTTTTGAGTAAACGGACCCGGACTCATATTTTCAAAGTCCCGTGGATCTGTATCGATATGGGACCTGGGCGTATGCCCGGAATCAAATTCCGAGGTCCCTAGCTCGAGATATGAATTTTTTATGAAAATTGAAGATCAGAAAATTAAATGGTTTTATGAATTTGTTAAATATTTGATCTCATTGGTATCGGGTTCATATTTTAGTTCCGGAGCCCGGTACAGATTTATTGTGATATTTAAGACTTGTTTGTGAAATTTGATGAGAAACGGAGTTGGTTTGACGTGATTCGCATGTCCGATTGTAAAAATAGGAACTTCAAAGTGTTCTTGAGAATTTCATTTGATTTGGTGCTAAATTCGTAGTTCTAGGTGTTATTTTTGCGATTTGATCATGCAAGCAAGTCTATATGATGTTTTTATACTTGTGTGCATGTTTGGTTTGGAGCCCCGATGGCTCGGGTGAATTTCGGATAGGCTACGAGATATTTTAGACCTAGAAATCTGGTGTGTTTTGCTGCAGCTGGTGTCTTGTTATTTTGTGCTTCGTGATCGCGAAGCCATTTTCGCAATCGCGAAGGGGAATCTGGGCTGGGGAGGATTTTACTCTATGCGAACGTGAGACCCTGGTCACGAATGCGGAGCATTGAGGGGAGTTGCTCTACGCAAACGCGACCCTTCGAACGCGAACGCGTAGCTCTATCTAGGTTGGGCAGGGGACCCAGGAAACTCTACGCGAACGCGAGAATTGTCTCGCGAACGCGAAGGTGAGGCGGGCTAAACCTTCGTGAACGCGTAGTGCCTCCCGCGATCGCGTAAGTCCTTAGGAGGCTGCCCTTTGCGAATGCGACAATGTCTTCGCGAACGCGATGAATACTGTCGCCCATCTATTAAAATCTCATTACGGGACTTAGCTCATTCTTTCAGATTTTCAAAAGCCAAATGACCTAGGGACGATTCTCGCAAGCTAATTTCTTCTCCAACGTGTTGGTGAGTGATTCCACACCATTTTCTTTCAATTACCCATTGCATTTCATGAATTTACAACCTAAAATCTAGGATTTCCATGGTAGGAATTTGGGGTTTGGTAGAATTAGGGATTTTTTGGAAATTGGGATTTTGACCTCAATTTGGGGTCGAATTTCATAAACTAATTCCATATTCGGGCTCGGGATGAATGGGTAAATAGATTTTGTTCCGAACCTTGAATTTTGGCCAAGCGGGCCCGGGGTTGATTTTTTACTTTTTGGGGGAAGGTTTGGGAAATTTAATTCATGTATTCTAGTTGAGTCCTTTAGCAATTATTAATGTTATTGAGTTAATTGTGGCTAGATACGAGTGGTTCGGATGTGGATACTAGAGGAAAAGCGGTAATTGAGCATTGAATGGCTCGCAAAGCGAGGTAAGTGTCGTGGTTAACCTTGGCTTGAGAGATTAGGTCTAATTTGCCTATTTGCTATGTGTTTGAATGTTGAGTACAACACATAGGTGAAGTGACGAGTACCTATGCGTTGTTGTTGAGTCATAACATGCTAGTGAGTCTTATTCATAAAATTGTAGCTTCCCATGATTATATTATCCATGTATAGACTAGTTTATTGTTATGTTGATCGTTCTTATCATATGTACGAATTTTGGTATTGATTAGGTATTGACTCAAAGTTGAGGTCGATATTGTGGGAAAAAAATGTTAAAGTAAGACTTGTTGTTGTCACTTCTATCTCCCTATAAATATTGTTCCTTGTTTTGGTGAGGGAGAGTATTAATACACGAATGGTGATGCCATGTTATTCTTATTTGATTCATTTGGTGAGGTTGAGAGTAAAAGCACACAGGGTGATGCCGTGCCATTCTTATTAGATTTATTTGGTGAAGTAAAGAGTAAAAGCACGAAGGGTAATGCCGTGCCATTCTAATTTGATTAATATGGTGAGGTTGAGAGTAAAAGCACGAAGGGTGATGTCGTGCCGTTTTTATTGATTATCTGGTGAGGTTGAGAGTAAAAGCACGAAGGGTGATGTCGTGCATTTTCCATTGCTGTGTTTACTTGTTATTACTGGTTCAAAGTGTACTAGCTACTTAAATTTCTTAACTTCTGTGATTCTTTATCTTGTAACCCCTTAGCATGTTCCCCCCTCCCGTTATTATTTGTTTAGCTTCTACTA
The DNA here is from genome assembly GCF_000715075.1 of Nicotiana tabacum. NCBI lineage: Eukaryota > Viridiplantae > Streptophyta > Magnoliopsida > Solanales > Solanaceae > Nicotiana > Nicotiana tabacum. The sequence goes on along the minus strand of NW_027438799.1, from coordinate 16,161 downwards.
GTTGTTATTGTGCTCATGTATTGTTTAACTGCATAGATTTATGTATGTGTCTTGTCCTAGCCTCGTCTCTACTTCGTCGAGGTTAGGCTCGACACTTACTAGTACATGAGGTGGGTTGTACTGATGCTGTACTTTCTGTGCAGATTTTGGTACTGGCTTGAGTTGACCCCGAGTTTAGCAGCTGGACTTGATCGATGAGAGACCAAGGTAGATCTGCTGGCGTCCGCAGATCCTAGAGTCTCTTCCTAGACTTGTTTCTTTACTGGTTTTTTTTCAGAACATTGTAATATCTTTCAGATTTTGTATGTAGTAAATCGTAGTAGCTTATGAGTTGTGACTCCAGATCCTAAAAGTTTCAGTTACTTTAGGTTTTATAATATTCCACAAACTTTGTTTAGCTTTTGATTGACTTAATTAAATTCTATTATTAAAAATTTGTTGAAGTTGATTTGTGAGCTCTCTAACTTTGGCTTGCCAAGAAAGTGAAATGTTAGGCGCCATCACGGTCCCGAAGGTAGGAATTCCGGGTCGTGACAAGTTGGTATCAGAGCACTAGGTTGCCTAGGTCTCATAATTCATGAGCAAACTTAGTAGAGTCTGGAAGATCGGTACAAAGACGTCTGTACTTATCTTCCATAGGCTATGGAGTTAGGAATAGTTTCACTTGTATTTTTCTCAGTCATGCGATTTTGTTCTTTCAATGCTAATTAAACTCTTCTATTCTATTCTCTCGCAGATGGCGAGAACACGCATTGTATCTTCAGCTGAGCCGCAGCAAGAGCCCCCAGTGGCAGATCCTATGAGGGGCAGAGGACGAAGCCGAGGCCATGCCAGAGGCCGAGGCGGGGGCAAGGCTCAACCCAGAGATCGAGCAGCAGCACCAGTAGCAGAGCCTCAGGTGGAGTTTGATGATGAGGTTCCAGCCCAGACTGTTCCTGCCGGACCAGCTCAGGTTCTAGAGAGGTTCATAGCCACCCTAGTGCTTCATGATGATTTTGTTCGTCTAGTGGGTCTTATGGAGAGTGTTGCTCAGGCCACCAACACTTTTAAATCACCTTGACTGGATAAAACAAAATAGTACATCAGATGAAAGCATCCTATTACCAAACAATGGCAATAATAACCCCTATTATCCTTAGGCATATTTGGCTAAACCGCAACCATAACCTCTTCAATAATGATTCCACCACATTGATACTAGGAAAATAATTATGTATGCTATGGAATATATCTGTCTCACAAATCAGAACTTCAAACATCTTACGATAACAAAACACTAATAAAATGGAACCCCGACCACACAACATCTATAAACTCAACATATATGATGCATACCAAAAAAACTCTGATAACGAAGGAGCAGGCGGAATCATTAGAAACTACGAAGGTCAATGGATTGATAGTTTCTCTTACCACACAATGGCCTCATCCCCCATCCAAGCTGAAATAATTGCCCTTCTGAAAGTATTAGAACTTGTGTTCACAAAAAATAATTTTGTTTATAGAGGAAATAGATAGCCAGGTATTACTACAATCATTGCATGGCAATTCTCACATAAAGCTAATGGGAATCTTCTACATGATTGCAGGTTCCTATTAGAAGCTCTGAACCAACCAAAAGTTAGGCATGTCTACCGCAAAAGAAACCAAGTGGCGCACACACTAGCAAAGTTTGGGAGCAACTGAAACTCACATACTAATATCGAGTGTGGCGAGCACTTCTGGAGTAAACCATCTTAATTTTCTTTATTTAGTTTCCGCAAAGACAAACTAGGGACTGCTTTGATAAGATCAGTCCAGCACTATAATAACTCTCTTTACTTTTAATGCTTATTAATAATCAATGTCCCCTAGAGCCTTTATAAAAAAATGTACTACCATTGTTGAGTAGGAGCGGATGTAGCCATTTATCGATGGGTTCAATTGATATTTTTTGTCTATTTTGTATATTTGTTCTATAGCGACGGTTTATTTTGTATATGTTTTGTATACTGGCAGTCTATTTAGTATATTTATTTTATAGTGACAGTTTATTGTATATAAATAATACAAAGACCATCCTATTTGTATCATTTTTGTATAGTGGCAGTCTATTTTTGTCACGACCCTAGTTTGCCCTCCGTGAACTGTCGTGACGGCGTCTAGTCTCTATGACTAGGTAAGCCTAACAAATGCAGAACATAAATGAAACTTGCATAAGAATAATCAAAAAACCAAAAGAACTGAATGGAAACAATAGTTATAATGTCGCTCGGCATACATAACACAACATTCTCAAAACCAAGTACACTATTCCAATACCCGAAAATTCACGGAAATACAAGCCTTTGGAATATCTAACAATCTAAATCCAGAATATCTAACAAGGAAGAAAATACAGAAGGGCAATGTCTAACAGCTAGAATAGAAAGAGACTCTTCGGTCTGCGGACGCGGCAGATGTACCTCGAAGTCTCTATAGTGGTCGCCTCCCTCAAAGATGGTAGGCCTGATTAGCGGTACATGGATCTACACATGAAAAACATGTGCAGAAAGGGCATGAGTACACCATAGCAGTACTCAGTAAGTGCCAAGCCTAACCTTGGTTGGGTAGTGACGAGAAAGTCCAGGGCCCTACTAAGGTTAAATAAAATAATAAGGTCAATAGAATAGAACAAAACATTATAATTAAGTACAACAGTAAAATAACACAGGATATACAGGACAACAACAACTATACAGAAACAAGGTAAACATAGAAAAAAATTACAGCTCAGCACCAATAATAACAATCGGGGATCTCCCAGGATACCGTCCTGTAGTACCATATGTACATATCCAATGGATCTTCCAGGGTCCCGTCTCGTAGTCCAACTCATAGTGCGCGAGGATCTACCGGAATCCCGTTCCGTAGTCCCAAATGTAAATAGCCAGTACTGGGGGAATCTACCAAGTGCATTCCCATAGTTCCATATAACTATGCAGGGGATCTACCGGAATCCCACATCCGTAGTCCCAAAATAAACAGACAAGAGAGAGCTACCGGAATCCCACATCCGTAGTCCCAAAATAAATACACAGCAGCAACAGGAAAATATATTCAAAAATGGCAAATTTCATATTAAGGCAAACTAGTAATTCTATCCTAGCATGCTGCATAGAATTCAGGTAAAAGAGGTTGAACAAATAAAGCAATTAAGTCACTTGGACATGCTTTTCCTAAGCTAACAATATACTTATTAGTGCAAGTAATAAAGACAGGAAAGGAAACATACTAGTAATTACTTAAAGAAAATTGGATTTCGAACAATTAGAACAAGTACGCACTCGTCACCTCACGTACAAGACATTTCAATTACCAAATATACCAATCATAAGGGGAAAGTCTACCACACAAGGTTAGAAAAGCCACTTACTTCGAACCGGTTCAAAATCAACCCGAGACCATGTTCTTGCCACGAGTACTCGACTCCAAATGGCCCAAATCTATTCAATTCAATTGTATAATGTGAGTAACACTTCAAGTAATTGATTCTACAATTAAAGTCTAAGCTAATACATGAAATTATATAAAATGACCAAAACACCCCTCGGGCCCATGTCTCGGAATCGGGTAAAAATTTATATTTTCAGAATCCTCACACTATCACGAGTCTAACCGTATCATAATTATCCCAATCCGATATCAAATCCCCAATCAAAACTCAATTTCTTGGTCTAAGAACGTTTCCCCCAATTTCCACCAAAATTTCGAAATTAAAGGATGAATTTAAGTGTAGATACATGGAAATTAGTCTAAACTGAGTAGGAATTACGTACCCAAATCGCCCAGGTAAAAATCTCTTCAAAAAATCGCAATCTCCCGAGCTCCCAAATCCAAAATATGAATTATGGCTCAAACCCTCGATTTTGGGTTTTAAGAATCTTCCCAGGGATTCCCTGAATTGCGAACACGGTCAAACCTTTGCGCTCGCGAAGCACAAATTGACGTTGACCATTTTTCCTTCTTCGCGAACGCATCTCCTTCTTCGCGAATGAGTCTCCTTCTTTGCGAACGCGAAGGCTCAGCTCCCAACCCATCGCGAACACGGCTCCCTTCTTGCGAATGCATAGATCAAGGCCCCAGACCTTCGCGAACGTGAGACCTCCCTCAAGAACACAAAATGCCAAACCTTCAGCTCCACGTCCTATCCCTTCGCGAAAGCAATGGCCAGTCGCGAACGCAAAGAACAACTGGTCTGCAACACACCAGCAGTTTTTTTGCAACTTCAAACATCAAGAAATGGTATGGTTAACCACCCGAAACTCACCCGAGGCCCCGAAGACTCAACCAAACATACCAACATATTCTATAACCTCATTAAAACTTGTTCTAACCTTCGAAGCGCACAAAACAACATCAAAACACCTATTTCTCATTGGATTCAAGCCTAAGAATTCTAAAAACTCTAAAAATACGCTTTCGATCAAAAAGTTGATCAAACCTCGTCCGAATGACCTAAAATCTTGCACACACGTCAAATAAAACACTACGGAGCTACTCCAACTTCTGGAATTCTATTCTGACCCTCGGATAAAAATCTCGCTATCGAACTGTAAACTTCAAAAATTCAACTTTCGTCATTTCAAGATTAAATTAGCTACGAACCTCCAAAATACAATCCGAACACGCCCCTAAGCCCAAAATCACCCAACAGAGCTAATGGAACCATCAGATTTCCATTCCGAAGCCATCTTCACACTGTTCCTACTACGGTCAACTTTCCAACACTTGAGCTCTCATTTAAGGACAAAGTGTCCCAAAACTCTCCAAAACTCAAAACCGAACATCCTGGTAAATCAAATAGCAGAAATAAACTTGGGGAAAGCAGTTAATGGGGGATCGGGGCGTAAATTCTTAAGATGACCGGCCGGGTCATCACATCCTCCTACACTTAAACATTCGTTAGTCCTCGAACGAGCATAAAGACATACCTGATGTAGTGAAAAGATGAGGGTAACGACTACGCATGTCCTGCTTGGTCTCCTAGGTCGCCTCCTAAACCGACTGGCCCCGCTACTGAACCTTTACTGATGCAATGTTCTTTGACCTTAGCTTCATAACCTGTCTATCCAATATTGTCACTGGCTCCTCAACATAGGATAGATCCTTGTCCAACTGGACTGAACTGAAATCCAACACATGTGACGGATCACCGTGATACCTCTATAGCATCAAAACATGAAATACCGAATGAACTCCTGCTAAGCTGGGAGGTAAAGCAAGCTCATAAGCAACCACCCCAACACACCTCAATATCTCAAAAGGGCCAATAAACCTTGGACTCAACTTCCCTTTCTTCCCAAATCTCATAACGCCCTTCATAGGCAAAACTTGAAGCAAAACCCGCTCTCCAACCATATAGGAATATCACAAACCTTCCGGTCCGCGTAACTCTTCTGTCTGTACTGGGCTGTACGGACTCTATCCTGAATCACCTTAACCTTCCCCAAGGCATCCTGAACTAAGTTTGTGCCCAATAATCTAGCTTCACCCGACTTAAGCCAACCCACCAGGGATCTGCACTGCCTACCATATAAAGCCTCACACGGTGCCATCTGAATGCTGCACTGATAGTTATTGTTGTAAGCATACTCTGCCAATGTCAAAAACTGATCCTAAAACCCTCCAAACTCAATCACACATGCATGGAGCATATCCTCAAGAATCTGAATAGTGTGCTCGGATTGTTCGTCCGTATGGGGGTGAAATGTTGTACTCAACTCCACCCGAGTATCCAACTCATGCTGAACGGCTCTACAGAACTGTGATGGGAATTCCATTCCTCTATCTAAAATGATGGAACCCAAAATACCTTGCATACAAACAATCTCACCGATATAGATCTCCGCCAACAACTCCGAGAAATAAGTAGTACACAAACAAATAAACTGAGCGGACTTGGTCAGCTGATCCACAATTACCCAAATAGTATCGAACTCTCTCAAAGTCTGTGGTAGCCCAACTACAAAGTCCATAGTGATCCGCTCCCACTTCCACACCGGAATATCTATCTGCTGAAGTAACCTACCCGGTCTCTGGTGCTCATATTTCACCTGCTGACAGTTAAGAACTGAGCTACAATTCCAACTATATCCTTCTTGATCCACATCCACCAGTAGTACTGCCTCAAATCCTGATACATCTTCGCGGCACCCAGATGAATGGAATACCGCGAACTATGAGCCTCCTCTAGAATCAACTCTCGAAGCCCATCAACATTGGGTACACAAATCCGACCTTGCATCCTCAATACCCCATTATTACCAATAGTTACATCTTTGGCATCACCGTGCAGAACCTTGTCCTCGAGGACAAGCAAATGAGGGTCATCATATCATCGCTCCCTGATAAGATCAAATAAGGAAGACCGATAAACCACGTAAGCTAGAACTCGACTGGGCTCCGAAAGATCCAATCTAACAAACTGGCTGGCTAGGGCCTGAACATCCATCACCATAGGTCTCTCCGATGCTGGTAAATAAGCAAAACTCCCCAAACTCTCTGCCTAGGACTCAAGGCATCGACCACCACATTGGCCTTTCCCGAGTGATACAAAATAGTGATATCATAATCCTTTAGTAACTCTAACCATCTCCTATGGCGCAAATTTAGATCATTTTTCTTGAATAGGTGCTGCAAGCTCCGATGGTCAATATAAATCTCACAGGCAACACTATACAACTAATGATGCCAGATCTTCAAGGCTTGAACAATGGCAGCTAACTCAAGATCGTGGATCAGATAATTTTTCTCATGTACCTTCAACTGTCTGGACGTGTAGGCAATCACCCTATCGTTATGCATCAACACCGCTTCGAGGCCAATCCTTTAGGTATCACAATAGACCGTATAAGACCCCGAACCTGTAGGCAGTATCAAAATTAGGGTTGTAGTTAAAGTTGTCCTAAGCTTCTGAAAACTCGACTCACACTATTCCGTCCACTCGAACGAAGCACCCTTCTGGGTTAGTCTGGTCATAGGGGATGCAATAGATGAAAACCCCTCAACAAAATAGCAGTAGTAACCCGCCAAGTCAAGGAAACTGCAGATCTCTGTAGATGAGAATGGTCTAGGACAACTCTACATGACCTCAACTTTATTCGAATCCACCAGAATACCCTCACTCGATACCACGTGGCCTAAGAATGTCACGGAATCTGACCAAAACTCACATTTCGAGAACTTAGCATATAACGTCTTTTCTCTCAAGGTCTGAAGCACTATCCTCGAGTGCTGCTCATGATCTTCCCGACTCCGAGAATACACCAGAATATTATCAATAAAGACAATGACTAACAAGTCAAGATACTGACGGAACACACTATGCATCAAATGCATAAAGGCTAATGGGGAATTGGTCAGCCCAAATGACATAACAAGGAACTCATAATGACCATACCGAGTCCTGAAAGCAGTCTTCGGTACATTTGGTTCCCGAATCTTCAACTGATGGTAACCTGAGCGTAAGTCAATTTTAGAAAACACCCATGCACCTTGAAGCTAGTCAAACAGATCATCAATACAAGGCAAATGATAATGCTTCTTCACTATAACCTTGTTCAACTAGTGATAATCAATACACATACGCATAAAATCATTATTTTTCTTCACAAACAAGATAGTAGCACCCCAAGGTGATACACTGGGCCGAATAAAATCCTTATCAAGCAATTCTTGTAACTGATCCTTCAACTCCTTCAACTCAGGAGGAGCCATATGATACGAAGGAATAGAAATGGGTTGGGTGCCCAGCAACAGATCAACACCAAAATTAATATCTCTATGGGGCAGTATGCTCGAAAGATCAGTTGGAAACGCATCGGAAAAATCCCGTACTACTGGGACTGAATCAATTGAAGGGGTATCAATGCTGACATCCCTCACATAAGGTAAATACATGTCACACCCCTTCTCAACCATACTCTAAGCTTTAAGAAAAGAAATAACTCTACTGGGAGTGTGATCAAAAGTACCCCTCCACTCAACACGCGGAACACCTAGCATAGCCAGTGTCGCGGTTTTTGCGTGACAATCAAGAATAGCATAATGGGGCATCAACCATTCCATGCCCAAGATAATATCAAAATATACCATGCTGAGCAACAATAAATCGGCTATGGTCTCAAAACCACTAAGAGAAACCAAACACGACCGATAAACGCCGTCCACAACAAGATAATCTCCCACAGGAGTATAAACATAAACAGGGGAACTCAAAGAATCCCGAGGTACACCCAAATGCGGAGCAAAATAAGAAGACACATAAGAGTAAGTGGAGCCTGGATCGAATAGAACCGATGCATCTCTGTGACAAACTAGTATAATACCTATGATGACAGAATCGGAGGCAACAACCACGGTACGGGCATGAAGGGCACAGTATCTGGCCTGGCCTCCCCCTCTAGGGTGATCTCTACCTCCCCGACCTCCACCTCTAGCGGACAGTAGAAACCAAGGCTAGTGCATGCCTAGCCAAACCGCTTTAACGGACAGCATACTCTGAGACACTTATAGCACCCTATTGCAAATGCTCAAACTCTGTGCGTCCTTGGTCCCTGAGGCTCTGAGGAACATACTCTCTCAGGAATAGATCTGAAAACTGAGTCCAAGTTAGTGAAACCGCCTCATTCGGACTGTCTAACTCATAGGTGCGCCACCACTCATAGGCGGCTCCTCGAAGCTGGAAGGCAGTGAAGGCAATCCCGCTCGATCCTGATATACCCATGGTACGAATAATGCGGTAACTCTCATCTAGAAATCCCAAGCATCCTCCGATGTTAAACCACTGAATACATGAGGCTTGTACCTCTTGAACCTCTCAAGCCTCAGCTACTCCTCTCTCGGAAGTCGCTGCCCTATCCTTGGGCGGAACTAGCACTGCAGGCGGTACAACAATAATCTTAGGGACCTGCTCAACATGCACTCGCTACTTAGGAGTGCAGGCAGTAGGAGTCTATGCTCCTCCCCCGACCTGAGATGTAGTTGCAGCAAGGGGAAGCAACCCTGCCTGAGCCAGAGTGGTGTACATGCTCATGAATTGTGCCAGAGTCTTCTCAAGAGCTGGAGAAGTGGGAGCAGCAGGCGTGTCAGGTGCCTAGACTCTAGCTGGAACTACTAGTGGTACCTCAGCGGCAGCTTGCGCAGGTGCTCTGGTTGCACTACGTGAGCGTTCTTGACCTCTACCCCGGCCCCAGCCTTTGATGACTATGGTAGGGGGCGCGGGTGCCCGATTATCTCGGGTAGCACGTGTCCTCACCATCTGTGAGAGAATAGAAGGAAGAAGTTTAGAATTTTGATGTCAAAAATATCACACGACAAGGAAATCAAATGAAGTAAAATTTTCCTAACAGTTACATCGCCTCTCGTAGATAAGTACAGATGTCTCCATACCGATAAGCGAGACTCTAATAAATTGTCTTGTTATTCATGACTCCTATGAACCTAAAGCTCTGATACTAACTTGTCACGACCCCAGTTCGCCCTTCGTGAACTATCGTTGTGGCACCTAGTCTCTACGACTAGGTAAGCCTAACAAATGTAGAACATAAACAAAACCAGCGGAAGAAATAATCAAAAAACCAAAATAACTGAAAAGAAACAATAGTTATAACGTTGCTCGGCATATACAACACAACATTCTAAAAACCAAGTACACTATCTCAAAACCCGGAAACTCACGGAAACACAAGCCTTTGGAATATCTAACAGTCTAAATCCAGAATATCTAACAAGGAAGAAAATACAGAAGGGGAATGTTTAACAGCTAAAATAGAAAGATACTCCTCGGTCTGCAGACGCAACAGATGTACCTCGAAGTCTCTAGAGCGGTTGCCTCCCTCAAGGATGGTTGTCTTGAGTAGCGGTACCTGGATTTGCACATGAAAAACATGTGCAGAAAGGGCATGAGTACACCACAGCGGTACTCAGTAAGTATCAAACCTAACCTCAGTTGGGTAGTGACGAGGAAGGTTAGGGCCCTACTGAGGTTAAATAAAATAATAAGGTCAACATTATAGAACAAAAAAGTATAATTAGGTACAACAGTAAAATAACACAGGATATACAAGACATCAACAACTATACCGAAACAAGGTAAACATGGAAAAGAATTATAGCTTAGCACTAATAATAATAATCGGGGATATCCTACGATACCGTCTTGTAGTCCCATATGTACATATCTAATGGATCTCCCAGGATCCCATCCCGTAGTCCAACTCATAGTGCGCGGGGATCTACCGGAATCCCATTTCATAGTCCCAAAATAAACACACAAGGAGATCTACCGGAATCCTACATCTGTAGTCCCAAAATAAATACACAGCACCAACAGGAAAATATATTCAGAAATGGCAAGTTTCATATTAAGTCAAACCAGTAATTCTAGCCTAGCATGCTGCACAGAATTCAGGTATAACTATGCAGGGGGATCTACGGGAATCCCACATCCATAGTCCCAAAATAAACAGACAAGGGGAGCTACCGGAATCCCACATCTGTAATCCCAAAATAAATACACAACATCAACATGAAAATATATTCAGAAATGGCAAATTTCATATTAAGGCAAACCATTAATTCTAGCCTAGCATGCTGCACATAATTCAGGTAAAACACGTTGAACAAATAAAGCAATTAAGTAACTTAGACATGTTTTTCCTAAGCTAACATCAAGGTTAATAGTGCAAATTATAAAGACAGGAAAGGAAACATAGTAGTACTTAAAGAAAATTGATTTGCATTAATTAGCATAAGTACGCACTCGTCACCTCACATACAAGGCATTTCAATTACCAAATATACCAATCCTAAGCGAAAGTCCCCCAAACATGGTTAGACAAGCCACTTACCTCGAACCGGCTCAACATCAACCCAAGACCACGTTCTTGCCATGAGTACTGGACTCCAAATAGCCCAAATCTATTCAATTCAATTGTATAATGTGAATAACACTTCAAGTAACTGATTCTACCATTAAAGTCTAAGCTAATACACGAAATTATGTAAAATGACCAAAATGCCCCTCGGGCCCACGTCTTGGAATCGGGTAAAATTTATATTTTAAGAGTCCTCACACTCTCATGAATCTAACCATATCACAATTATCCTAATCCGATGTCAAATCCCTAATCAAAACTAAATTTCTTGGTCTAAGAACTTTTCCCCCAATTTCCACCAAAATTCGAAATTAAAGGATGGATTTAAGTGTAGATTCATGGAAATTATTCTAAACCGAGTAGGAATTACTTACCCAAATTGCCAAGGTGAAAATTTCTTCAAAAATCGCAATCTCCCGAGCTCCTAAATCCCAAATATGAATTATGGCCCAAACCATCGATTTTGGGTTTTAAAAATCTTCCTAGGGATTCCCGCGAACGCGGTCAAACCTTTGTGTTCGTGAAGCACAAATTGACGTTGACCATCTTTCCTTATTCGTGAACACGTCCCCTTCTTCGCGAATGCGAAGGCTTAGCTCCCAGCCCATCGCAAATGTGGCTCCCTTCTCGCGAACGCGTAGGTCAAGACCCCAGCCCTTCGCGAATGTGAGACCTCCCTCGCAAACGCGAAGGCCAAACCTTAAGCTCCACGTCCTATCCCTTCGCGAACGCGATGGCTAGTCGCAAACTCAAAGAACAACTGTTCTACAACACACCAACAGTTTTTCCGCAACTTCAAACATCAAGAAATGGTCTGGTTAACCACCCAAAACTCACCCGAGGCCTCCGAGACCTCAACCAAACATACCGATATATCCTATAACCTCATTCGAACTTGTTTCAACCTTCGGAATGCACAAAACAACATCAAAACACCTATTTCTCATTGAATTCAAGCCTAAGAATTCCAAAATCTCTAAAAATACGCTTTCGATCAAAAGTCTATCAAACCACGTCCGAATGATCTAAAATTTTGCACACACGTGACATTCAACACTAAGGAGCTACTTAAACTTCCAGAATCCATTCTGACCCTCGGATCAAAATCTCGCTATCGAACTGGAAACTTCAAAAATTCAACTTTTGGCATTTCAAGCCTAAATTAACTATGAACCTCCAAAATACAATCCGAACACTCCCCTAAGCCCCAAATCACCCAACGGAGCTAACAGAACCATCGAATTTCTATCACGAGGCCGTCTTCACACTGTTCCGACTACAATAAACTTTCTAACACTTAAGCTCTCATTTAGGGACTAAGTGTTCCAAAACTCTCCGAAACTCAAAACCAAACATCCTGGCAAATCAAAATAGCATAAATAAACTTGGGAAAAGCAATTAATGGGGGATCGAGGCGTAAATTTTTCAGAATACCGGCTGGGTCGTCACAATTTTGTATAGTGACAGTCTATTATATATAAATTGTATAGTGACAGTCTATTTAGGCCTTATTTATTTTTTTAAGATTAAGACGTCTGAATCTGAATACACATCTGAATATCAAGATGTGTATTAAGATTAAGACATCTGAATCTAAATACACATCTGAATATGTTAAGTTATATATTAAGATCTGAATACTAAATAATTAAGACTGTTTGATTTTTAACATCTGAATGTATAAAGGTTAACTTTATTTGAAAATTAATAAACATAAAATTCAAATGAAATATTAACTAATCTAATATTCTATCAATATAATATATACTTTTTAAAAATATGATAGTTGGTGGTGGTGATGGCTAACGGGTGAATGTTGACTAGATGCGGTGGTTGGTGATTGTTTTGGCTGATGATGGTGGTTCATGCTAGTAGCTAGTAGCGGTTGGTAGTAGTGGCGATTATAATTAAGAATGGTGGTGGTGATAGTTAATATGGCGGGTGGTGGCAGTAGTTGTGACTAAGGTCTCATTTGTTTGCACTTAATGGAAGTCTAAATCTTAATTATTCAAATCTTAGTTATTAAGTGTGTTTGTTTTTAAAGTCTGAATCTCAATTATTCAGATCTTAATCATTAAGTGTATTTTTTTTACTTCACAACCAATTAATGGGTCTGAATAGGTCTGTATGATTAAGATCCATAACAACAACAACAACAATATATCTAGTATAATCCCACATGTGGGGTTTGTGGAGGGTAATGTGTACGCAGACCTTACCCCTACTTGGGGATAAGGTCGTCATTAAGATGCTATCATCCATATCCATTATTAATTGTCGTCACCGCCTACCACCACCACCACCACTACCATACCACGACCACCACAACTATCATCCTCAATCATAGCCACCACCATAATCGATTACCAACACCCACCATCTACACCACTCCCACCACCATCACTCTCAAACACAAACAACACTCATCCACCTCAACTACCACAACTAACCACCCCATCACCATAAAAACTGCATTAACTACCACCACCCACCACCACCTTCCTCAATCACAACTACCACCACCCCTGCTATTATTAACTATCACCACTCACCACCACCATCCTCAATCATAATCGCCACCACTACTAATAACCACTAGCTACTATCCTTAACCACAACCATCAACCAAACCTACCACCAACCGGCGCTTCTAGTCGGCATTCACAAGCACCACCGTTAGCCATCACAAACATCAACTACCATATTTTAAAAAATATATATATATTTTATTGATAGAATATTAGATTAATTAGTATTTCATTTGAATTTTATGTTTATTAATTTTCCAATAAAGATAAATTTTATATATTCAGATGTGAAAAATCAAACAGTCTTAATCGTTTAGTATTCAAATCTTAATACACATTTTTATATTTATATGTGTATTCAGATTTAGATGCCTTAATCTTAATAAACATCTTGATATTCAGATTCAGACGTCATAATCTTAAAAAACATAAAAATAAATGAGGCCTTAGTCTAGACTCGGGCATGCCTAATTTGGTGGACGGCCTCGATTGGCTCAATTGATCATGTAATTTGTTATTAAGAAAATAAAAGTCATTATTTAGGATCATTTCTTATTAGAATTGTATATCAACTTAAAATTTATAATTTATTATAGTAATTTGTAATATTTTGGTTCTTTATTCAATATATTGTATTTGTTATAACTTATTTCTACTTCATTCTTAACATAAAAAATGAAATTACAAGTTATAACTTTAAAATTCAAAAATATAGTGGATATAATACAACAGAATGTTTTTTATTTTGTTGTTGATTTACTTTTTTGGGTCTAGAAAGTTCAATCTTAAAGTACTATTATGACGACCCAAAGGGTCATCACCTGTTTTCTTATCCGTTATGAGCTTTCGAGGCCTCGAAAACCTCATTTAGAGTTGCCTCAATTTGCGTGCGCAGTCTGGCTATAAGCTTAAATTAGAAATTCTATGAAAAATGTTAAGTCTTGACTTTAAAATGAATAAATTTGACTTCAGTCAATATTTTGGGTAAACGGATCCGGACACGTGATTTGACTGTCCCGAAGGGTCCGTAGGCAAATATGGGACTTGGGCGTATGCCCGGAATTGGAATCCGAGGTCCCTAGCCCGAGAAATGAATTTTTAAGTGAAATTATTTTCAGAAATTGTTTAAGGAAATTTGAAGTGAAAACTGATTAGAAAGCAATGGTATCGGGCCCGTATTTTGGTTCCGGTGCCTTATGCAGGTCTTATATATGACTTGAGTCATTCCTATGAATTTTGGTTAAAAACGGATGTCGTTTGACATGATCCGGACCTTAATTGAGAAATGTGATGTTTAAAAGAGTTTTGAGAAATTTGATTGATCTCGAGGTTTAATTCGATGCTCGTGATGTTATTTTGCTAATTTGATTACAGGAATATGTCCGTTGGATGTTTTTGAGATTGTGTGTATACTTGGGTAGGAGTTTAGAGGGCTCGGGTGAGTTTCGAGTGGGCTCCGGAATGCCTTAGGTTTAGAAAGTCAGATGTTGCAGGTTCAGAAAGTTGCAGTCTCTGAACCCTCTAGTGCGGTCCGCAAGAAATTGCGTGTGACTGTGGTCGTGGTCACCTTTGTGCGGTCCGCGGTGGGCGGCCGCGGTCGCCTTTGTGTGGTCCGCCCAGGGTGCTGAACTGCAGGTGTTCAGGGAGGGTCCAACGCGGTCACGGTCGCCTTTGTGCCGTCCACGGTGGAGGCTGTGCGGCCACGGTCCATTTGATGCGGTCCGCACCGGGGGTCTGAGAGGGGAATAAATAAATGGTAATTTCAGTTACTTTTCACTTTTCAAAACCCCAAAACATAAGAGGCGATTTTTCAAACAACATTTCTTCTCCAAAACATTGGTAAGTGATTTCTAACTCATTTTCTTCACTCCTTAACATCTTTTAATATGATTTCAAATTCAAATCAAAGATTTTCATGGGGGAAATTGGGTGTTTTGGGTAGAACCTAGGTTTTCTAAAATTGGGGATTTGGACCTCAATTTGAGGTCCGATTTCAAAACAAATTATATATTTGGATTTGTGGGGGAATGGGTAATCCGTTTTGGTCCGAACCTCGGGTTTTAACCACGTAGGCCCGGGGGGGTGATTTCTGACTCTTGGGTAAAACTTTAGAAAACTCATTTTCATGCATTGGGGTTGATTCATTTAGTACTTATTGATGTAATTAAGTAACTTGTGACTAGATTTGAGCGAATTAGTGGTGGAATCAAGGGGTAAAGCTATAGTTGAGACTTAAGTGGTGATCAAGGCATCGAGGTAAGCGTTTGGTCTAACCCTAGCTTGAGGGATTAAGAGTTGAGTCATACTTGCTACTTGCTTCTTGTTGAGTACGACGTACAGGCATGGTGACGAGTATCTATACGTTGGTGTCAAGCATGACGATGAGTCTTAAATTGAAAGTTGTTGTGTTCTTAAATGACACTTGGGTGCTTTACTTAATGATCTTCGATGATTGAGCATTTTCTATATTTGAACTGAGTACAAGTTGAGTTGAGATTGGTTATAGCTGATTCTCCCTTGCCGGGATGACTAATTCAATATTGTTGTTCCCTTGCCGGGAAAATTTTAATATTGTTGTGTTCCCTTGCCGGGAAGTTATTATATTATTTATGTTCCCTTGCCGGAATTTCTTGTGATTGTGTGATGAAATGTAAAAGGTAGCGGGTGGTACGCCTACCACAAGATATAATAAAATAGGAGCGGGTGGTACGCCTACCATGAGATATAATGAAATG
>NW_027438798.1:0-23176 GCF_000715075.1 Nicotiana tabacum | reverse complement strand
AGTCACCGCTCCTCCAAGACCAAATTATGTTTTTTATCATTTTATGGTCTTAAAACTTGTAATCCGCGCGAGTCCCAAATTTTCGTGTGCTATAGCCCACGCCTTCCGCCGTGGGCCCGGGACCCCGGACCCGGATCGCCTAAAATTTTTCCGGGACGTCGAATACGGCCTAAGGAACCATAGTCACCGCTCCTCCATGACCAAATTATGTTTTTTGGAATTTTACGGCCATAAAATTGAAAATCCGCACGAGTCCCAAATTTTCGTGTGCTATAGCCCACGCCTTCCGCCGTGGGCCCGGGACCCCGGACCTGGATCGCCTAAAAATTTTACGGGACGTCGAATACGGCCTAAGGAACCATAGTCACCGCTCCTCCATGACCAAATTATGTTTTTTGGCATTTTACGGCCATAAAACTGGAATTCCGCGCGAGTCCCAAATTTTCGTGTGCTATAGCCCACGCCTTCCGCCGTGGGCCCGGGACCCCGAACCCGGATCGCCTAAAATTTTTCCGGGACGTCGAATACGGCCTACTGAACAATAGTCACCGCTCTTCCATGACCAAATTATGTTTTTTGGCATTTTACGGCCATAAAACTGGAAATCCGCGCGCGTCCCAAATTTTCGTGTGCTATAGCCCACGCCTTCCGCCGTGGGCCCGGGACCCCGGACCCGGATCGCCTAAAATTTTCCAGGGAAGTCGAATACGGCCTAAGGAACCATAGTCACCGCTCCTCAATGACCAAATTATGTTTTTTGGAATTTTACGGCCATAAAACTGGAAATCCGCGCGAGTCCCAAATTTTCGTGTGCAATAGCCCACGCCTTCCGCCGTGGGCCCGGGACCCCGGACCCGGATCGCCTAATATTTTTCAGGGACGTCGAATACGGCCTAAGGAACAATAGTCACCGCTCCTCCATGACCAAATTATGTTTTTTGGAATTTTACGGCCATAAAACTGGAAATCCGCGCGAGTCCCAAATTTTCGTGTGCTATAGCCCACGCCTTCCGCCGTGGGCCCGGGACCCCGGACCCGGATTGCCTAAAATTTTTCCGGGACGTCGAATACGGCCTAAGGAAACATAGTCACCGCTCTTCCATGCCCAAATTATGTTTTTTGTCATTTTACGGCCATAAAACTGGAAATCCGCGCGCGTCCCAAATTTTCGTGTGCTATAGCCCACGCCTTCCGCCGTGGGCCCGGGACCCCGGACCCGGATCGCCTAAAATTTTCCAGGGAAGTCGAATACGGCCTAAGGAACCATAGTCACCGCTCCTCCATGACCAAATTATGTTTTTTGGAATTTTACGGCCATAAAATTGAAAATCCGCACGAGTCCCAAATTTTCGTGTGCTATAGCCCACGCCTTCCGCCGTGGGCCCGGGACCCCGGACCTGGATCGCCTAAAAATTTTACGGGACGTCGAATACGGCCTAAGGAACCATAGTCACCGCTCCTCCATGACCAAATTATGTTTTTTGGCATTTTACGGCCATAAAACTGGAAATCCGCGCGAGTCCCAAATTTTCGTGTGCTATAGCCCACGCCTTCCGCCGTGGGCCCGGGACCCCGGACCCGGATCGCCTAATATTTTTCAGGGACGTCGAATACGGCCTAAGGAACAATAGTCACCGCTCCTCCATGACCAAATTATGTTTTTTGGAATTTTACGGCCATAAAACTGGAAATCCGCGCGAGTCCCAAATTTTCGTGTGCTATAGCCCACGCCTTCCGCCGTGGGCCCGGGACCCCGGACCTGGATCGCCTAAAATTTTTAAGGGACGTCGAATACGGCCTAAGGAACCATAGTCACCGCCCCGCCATGATCAAATTATGTTTTTTGGCATTTTACGGCCATAAAACTGGAAATCCGCGCGAGTCCCAAGTTTTCGTGTGCTATAGCCCACGCCTTCCGCCGTGGGCCCGGGACCTCGGACCCGGATCGCCTAAAATTTTTCCGGGACGTCGAATACGGCCTAAGGAACCATAGTCACCGCTCCGCCATGACCAAATTATGTTTTTTGGAATTTTACGGCCATAAAACTGGAAATCCGCGCGAGTCCCAAATTTTCGTGTGCTATAGCCCACGCCTTCCGCCGTGGGCCCGGGACCCCGGACCTCTCGCGCCTAAAATTTTTACGGGACGTCTAATACGGCCTAAGGAACCATAGTCACCGCTCCTCCAAGACCAAATTATGTTTTTTATCATTTTATGGTCTTAAAACTTGTAATCCGCGCGAGTCCCAAATTTTCGTGTGCTATAGCCCACGCCTTCCGCCGTGGGCCCGGGACCCCGGACCCGGATCGCCTAAAATTTTTCCGGGACGTCGAATACGGCCTAAGGAACCATAGTCACCGCTCCTCCATGACCAAATTATGTTTTTTGGAATTTTACGGCCATAAAATTGAAAATCCGCACGAGTCCCAAATTTTCGTGTGCTATAGCCCACGCCTTCCGCCGTGGGCCCGGGACCCCGGACCTGGATCGCCTAAAAATTTTACGGGACGTCGAATACGGCCTAAGGAACCATAGTCACCGCTCCTCCATGACCAAATTATGTTTTTTGGCATTTTACGGCCATAAAACTGGAAATCCGCGCGAGTCCCAAATTTTCGTGTGCTATAGCCCACGCCTTCCGCCGTGGGCCCGGGACCCCGGACCCGGATTGCCTAAAATTTTTCCGGGACGTCGAATACGGCCTAAGGAAACATAGTCACCGCTCCTCCATGCCCAAATTATGTTTTTTGTCATTTTACGGCCATAAAACTGGAAATCCGCGCGCGTCCCAAATTTTCGTGTGCTATAGCCCACGCCTTCCGCCGTGGGCCCGGGACCCCGGACCCGGATCGCCTAAAATTTTCCAGGGAAGTCGAATACGGCCTAAGGAACCATAGTCACCGCTCCTCAATGACCAAATTATGTTTTTTGGAATTTTACGGCCATAAAACTGGAAATCCGCGCGAGTCCCAAATTTTCGTGTGCAATAGCCCACGCCTTCCGCCGTGGGCCCGGGACCCCGGACCCGGATCGCCTAATATTTTTCAGGGACGTCGAATACGGCCTAAGGAACAATAGTCACCGCTCCTCCATGACCAAATTATGTTTTTTGGAATTTTACGGCCATAAAACTGGAAATCCGCGCGAGTCCCAAATTTTTGTGTGCTATAGCCCACGCCTTCCGCCGTGGGCCCGGGACCCCGGACCCGGATCACCTCAAATTTTTTCGGGACGTCGAATACGGCCTAAGGAACCATAGTCACCGCTCCTCCATGACCAAATTATGTTTTTTGGCATTTTACGGCCATAAAACTGGAAATCCGCGCGAGTCCCAAATTTTTGTGTGCTATAGCCCACGCCTTCCGCCGTGGGCCCGGGACCCCGGACCTGGATCGCCTAAAATTTTTCAGGGACGTCGAATACGGCCTAAGGAACCATAGTCACCGCTTCTCCATGACCAAATTATGTTTTTTGTCATTTTATGGCCATAAAACTGGAAATCCGCGCGAGTCCCAAGTTTTCGTGTGCTATAGCCCACGCCTTCCGCCGTGGGCCCGGGACACCGGACCCGGATCGCCTAAAATTTTTCCGGGACGTCAAATACGGCCTAAGGAACCATAGTCACCGCTTCTCCATGACCAAATTATGTTTTTTATCATTTTATGGCCTTAAAACTTGAAATCCGCGCGAGTCCCAAATTTTCGTGTGCTATAGCCCACGCCTTCCGCCGTGGGCCCGGGACCCCGGACCCGGATCGCCTAAAATTTTTCCGGGACGTCGAATACGGCCTAAGGAACCATAGTCACCTCTCCTCCATGACCAAATTATGTTTTTTGGAATTTTACGGCCATAAAATTGAAAATCCGCACGAGTCCCAAATTTTCGTGTGCTATAGCCCACGCCTTCCGCCGTGGGCCCGGGACCCCTGACCCGGATCGCCTAAAATTTTTCAGGGAAGTCGAATACAGCCTAAGGAACCATAGTCACCGCTCCGCCATGACCAAATTATGTTTTTTGGAATTTTACGGCCATAAAACTGGAAATCCGCGCGAGTCCCAAATTTTCGTGTGCTATAGCCCACGCCTTCCGCCGTTGGCCCGGGACCCCGGACCTGGATCGCCTAAAATTTTTAAGGGACGTCGAATACGGCCTAAGGAACCATAGTCACCGCCCCGCCATGATCAAATTATGTTTTTTGGCATTTTACGGCCATAAAACTGGAAATCCGCGCGAGTCCCAAGTTTTCGTGTGCTATAGCCCACGCCTTCCGCCGTGGGCCCGGGACACCGGACCCGGATCGCCTAAAATTTTTCCGGGACGTCGAATACGGCCTAAGGAACCATAGTCACCGCTCCTCCATGACCAAATTATGTTTTTTGTCATTTTACGGCCATAAAACTGGAAATCCGCGCGCATCCCAAATTTTCGTGTGCTATAGCCCACGCCTTCCGCCGTGGGCCCGGGACCCCGGACCCGGATCGCCTAAAATTTTTTCGGGAAGTCGAATACGGCCTAAGGAACCATAGTCACCGCTCCGCCATGACCAAATTATGTTTTTTGGCATTTTACGGCCATAAAACTGGAAATCCGCGCGAGTCCCAAATTTTCGTGTGCTATAGCCCACGCCTTCCGCCGTGGGCCAGGGACCCCGGACCTCTCGCGCCTAAAATTTTTACGGGACGTCGAATACGGCCTAAGGAAACATAGTCACCGCTCCTCCATGACCAAATTATGTTTTTTGTCATTTTACGGCCATAAAACTGGAAATCCGCGCGCGTCCCAAATTTTCGTGTGCTATAGCCCACGCCTTCCGCCGTGGGCCCGGGACCCCAGACCCGGATCGCCTAATATTTTTCCGGGACGTCGAATACGGCCTAATGAACAATAGTCAGCGCTCCGCCATGACCAAATTATGTTTTTTGGCATTTTACGGCCATAAAACTGGAAATCCGCGCGAGTCCCAAATTTTTGTGTGCTATAGCCCACGCCTTCCGCCGTGGGCCCGGGACCCCGGATCCGGATCGCCTAAAATTTTTCAGGGACGTCGAATACGGCCTAAGGAACCATAGTCACGGCTCCACCATGACCAAATTATGTTTTTTGGCATTTTACGGCCATAAAACTGGAAATCCGCGCGAGTCCCAAATTTTTGTGTGCTATAGCCCACGCCTTCCGCCGTGGGCCCGGGACCCCGGACCCGGATCGCCTAAAATTTTTCCGGGAAGTCGAATACGGCCTAAGGAACCATAGTCACCGCTCCGCCATGACCAAATTATGTTTTTTGGAATTTTACGGCCATAAAACTGGAAATCCGCGCGAGTCCCAATTTTTCGTGTGCTATAGCCCACGCCTTCCGCCGTGGGCCCGGGACCCCGGACCCGGATCGCCTAAAATTTTTCCGGGACGTCGAATACGGCCTAAGGAAACATAGTCACCGCTCCTCCATGACCAAATTATGTTTTTTGTCATTTTACGGCCATAAAACTGGAAATCCGCGCGCGTCCCAAATTTTCGTGTGCTATAGCCCACGCCTTCCGCCGTGGGCCCGGGACCCCGGACCCGGATCGCCTAAAATTTTTCCGGGACGTCGAATACGGCCTAAGGAACCATAGTCACCGCTCCTCCATGACCAAATTATGTTTTTTGTCATTTTACGGCCATAAAACTGGAAATCCGCGCGCGTCCCAAATTTTCGTGTGCTATAGCCCACGCCTTCCGCCGTGGGCCCAGGACCCAGGACCCGGATCGCCTAAAATTTTTCCGAGATGTTGAATACGGCCTAATGAACAATAGTCACCGCTCCGCCATGACCAAATTATTTTTTTTGGAATTTTACGGCCATAAAACTGGAAATCCGCGCGAGTCCCAAATTTTCGTGTGCAATAGCCCACGCCTTCCGCCGTGGGCCCGGGACCCCAGACCCGGATCGCCTAAAATTTTTCAGGGACATCGAATACGGCCTAAGGAACCATAGTCACCGCTCCTCCATGACCAAATTATGTTTTTTGGAATTTTACGGCCATAAAACTGGAAATCCGCGCGAGTCCCAAATTTTCGTATGCAATAGCCCACGCCTTCCGCCGTGGGCCCGGGACCCCGGACCCGGATCGCCTAATATTTTTCAGGGACGTCGAATACGGCCTAAGGAACAATAGTCACCGCTCCTCCATGACCAAATTATGTTTTTTGGAATTTTACGGCCATAAAACTGGAAATCCGCGCGAGTCCCAAATTTTCGTGTGCTATAGCCCACGCCTTCCGCCGTGGGCCCGGGACCCCGGACCTGGATCGCCTAAAATTTTTAAGGGACGTCGAATACGGCCTAAGGAACCATAGTCACCGCCCCGCCATGATCAAATTATGTTTTTTGGCATTTTACGGCCATAAAACTGGAAATCCGCGCGAGTCCCAAGTTTTCGTGTGCTATAGCCCACGCCTTCCGCCGTGGGCCCGGGACCTCGGACCCGGATCGCCTAAAATTTTTCCGGGACGTCGAATACGGCCTAAGGAACTATAGTCACCGCTCCGCCATGACCAAATTATGTTTTTTGGAATTTTACGGCCATAAAACTGGAAATCCGCGCGAGTCCCAAATTTTCGTGTGCTATAGCCCACGCCTTCCGCCGTGGGCCCGGGACCCCGGACCTCTCGCGCCTAAAATTTTTACGGGACGTCTAATACGGCCTAAGGAACAATAGTCACCGCTCCTCCATGACCAAATTATGTTTTTTGGAATTTTACGGCCATAAAACTGGAAATCCGCGCGAGTCCCAAATTTTTGTGTGCTATAGCCCACGCCTTCCGCCGTGGGCCCGGGACCCCGGACCCGGATCGCCTAAAATTTTTCCGGGACGTCGAATACGGCCTAAGGAAACATAGTCACCGCTCCTCCATGACCAAATTATGTTTTTTGTCATTTTACGGCCATAAAACTGGAAATCCGCGCGCGTCCCAAATTTTCGTGTGCTATAGCCCACGCCTTCCGCCGTGGGCCCGGGACCCCGGACCCGGATCGCCTAAAATTTTTCCGGGACGTCGAATACGGCCTAAGGAAACATAGTCACCGCTCCTCCATGACCAAATTATGTTTTTTGTCATTTTACGGCCATAAAACTGGAAATCCGCGCGCGTCCCAAATTTTCGTGTGCTATAGCCCACGCCTTCCGCCGTGGGCCCGGGACCCCGGACCCGGATCGCCTAAAATTTTTCCGGGACGTCGAATACGGCCTAAGGAACCATAGTCACCGCTCCTCCATGACCAAATTATGTTTTTTGTCATTTTACGGCCATAAAACTGGAAATCCGCGCGCGTCCCAAATTTTCGTGTGCTATAGCCCACGCCTTCCGCCGTGGGCCCAGGACCCAGGACCCGGATCGCCTAAAATTTTTCCGAGATGTTGAATACGGCCTAATGAACAATAGTCACCGCTCCGCCATGACCAAATTATTTTTTTTGGAATTTTACGGCCATAAAACTGGAAATCCGCGCGAGTCCCAAATTTTCGTGTGCAATAGCCCACGCCTTCCGCCGTGGGCCCGGGACCCCAGACCCGGATCGCCTAAAATTTTTCAGGGACATCGAATACGGCCTAAGGAACCATAGTCACCGCTCCTCCATGACCAAATTATGTTTTTTGGAATTTTACGGCCATAAAACTGGAAATCCGCGCGAGTCCCAAATTTTCGTATGCAATAGCCCACGCCTTCCGCCGTGGGCCCGGGACCCCGGACCCGGATCGCCTAATATTTTTCAGGGACGTCGAATACGGCCTAAGGAACAATAGTCACCGCTCCTCCATGACCAAATTATGTTTTTTGGAATTTTACGGCCATAAAACTGGAAATCCGCGCGAGTCCCAAATTTTCGTGTGCTATAGCCCACGCCTTCCGCCGTGGGCCCGGGACCCCGGACCTGGATCGCCTAAAATTTTTAAGGGACGTCGAATACGGCCTAAGGAACCATAGTCACCGCCCCGCCATGATCAAATTATGTTTTTTGGCATTTTACGGCCATAAAACTGGAAATCCGCGCGAGTCCCAAGTTTTCGTGTGCTATAGCCCACGCCTTCCGCCGTGGGCCCGGGACCTCGGACCCGGATCGCCTAAAATTTTTCCGGGACGTCGAATACGGCCTAAGGAACCATAGTCACCGCTCCGCCATGACCAAATTATGTTTTTTGGAATTTTACGGCCATAAAACTGGAAATCCGCGCGAGTCCCAAATTTTCGTGTGCTATAGCCCACGCCTTCCGCCGTGGGCCCGGGACCCCAGACCTCTCGCGCCTAAAATTTTTACGGGACGTCTAATACGGCCTAAGGAACAATAGTCACCGCTCCTCCATGACCAAATTATGTTTTTTGGAATTTTACGGCCATAAAACTGGAAATCCGCGCGAGTCCCAAATTTTTGTGTGCTATAGCCCACGCCTTCCGCCGTGGGCCCGGGACCCCGGACCCGGATCGCCTAAAATTTTTCCGGGACGTCGAATACGGCCTAAGGAAACATAGTCACCGCTCCTCCATGACCAAATTATGTTTTTTGTCATTTTACGGCCATAAAACTGGAAATCCGCGCGCGTCCCAAATTTTCGTGTGCTATAGCCCACGCCTTCCGCCGTGGGCCCGGGACCCCGGACCCGGATCGCCTAAAATTTTTCCGGGACGTCGAATACGGCCTAAGGAACCATAGTCACCGCTCCTCCATGACCAAATTATGTTTTTTGTCATTTTACGGCCATAAAACTGGAAATCCGCGCGCGTCCCAAATTTTCGTGTGCTATAGCCCACGCCTTCCGCCGTGGGCCCAGGACCCAGGACCCGGATCGCCTAAAATTTTTCCGAGATGTTGAATACGGCCTAATGAACAATAGTCACCGCTCCGCCATGACCAAATTATTTTTTTTGGCATTTTACGGCCATAAAACTGGAAATCCGCGCGAGTCCCAAGTTTTCGTGTGCTATAGCCCACGCCTTCCGCCGTGGGCCCGGGACCCCGGACCCGGATCGCCTAAAATTTTTCAGGGACATCGAATACGGCCTAAGGAACCATAGTCACCGCTCCTCCATGACCAAATTATGATTTTTGGAATTTTACGGCCATAAAACTGGAAATCCGCGCGAGTCCCAAATTTTCGTATGCAATAGCCCACGCCTTCCGCCGTGGGCCCGGGACCCCGGACCCGGATCGCCTAATATTTTTCAGGGACGTCGAATACGGCCTAAGGAACAATAGTCACCGCTCCTCCATGACCAAATTATGTTTTTTGGAATTTTACGGCCATAAAACTGGAAATCCGCGCGAGTCCCAAATTTTCGTGTGCTATAGCCCACGCCTTCCGCCGTGGGCCCGGGACCCCGGACCTGGATCGCCTAAAATTTTTAAGGGACGTCGAATACGGCCTAAGGAACCATAGTCACCGCCCCGCCATGATCAAATTATGTTTTTTGGCATTTTACGGCCATAAAACTGGAAATCCGCGCGAGTCCCAAGTTTTCGTGTGCTATAGCCCACGCCTTCCGCCGTGGGCCCGGGACCTCGGACCCGGATCGCCTAAAATTTTTCCGGGACGTCGAATACGGCCTAAGGAACCATAGTCACCGCTCCGCCATGACCAAATTATGTTTTTTGGAATTTTACGGCCATAAAACTGGAAATCCGCGCGAGTCCCAAATTTTCGTGTGCTATAGCCCACGCCTTCCGCCGTGGGCCCGGGACCCCAGACCTCTCGCGCCTAAAATTTTTACGGGACGTCTAATACGGCCTAAGGAACAATAGTCACCGCTCCTCCATGACCAAATTATGTTTTTTGGAATTTTACGGCCATAAAACTGGAAATCCGCGCGAGTCCCAAATTTTTGTGTGCTATAGCCCACGCCTTCCGCCGTGGGCCCGGGACCCCGGACCCGGATCGCCTAAAATTTTTCCGGGACGTCGAATACGGCCTAAGGAAACATAGTCACCGCTCCTCCATGACCAAATTATGTTTTTTGTCATTTTACGGCCATAAAACTGGAAATCCGCGCGCGTCCCAAATTTTCGTGTGCTATAGCCCACGCCTTCCGCCGTGGGCCCGGGACCCCGGACCCGGATCGCCTAAAATTTTTCCGGGACGTCGAATACGGCCTAAGGAACCATAGTCACCGCTCCTCCATGACCAAATTATGTTTTTTGTCATTTTACGGCCATAAAACTGGAAATCCGCGCGCGTCCCAAATTTTCGTGTGCTATAGCCCACGCCTTCCGCCGTGGGCCCAGGACCCAGGACCCGGATCGCCTAAAATTTTTCCGAGATGTTGAATACGGCCTAATGAACAATAGTCACCGCTCCGCCATGACCAAATTATTTTTTTTGGCATTTTACGGCCATAAAACTGGAAATCCGCGCGAGTCCCAAGTTTTCGTGTGCTATAGCCCACGCCTTCCGCCGTGGGCCCGGGACCCCGGACCCGGATCGCCTAAAATTTTTCAGGGACATCGAATACGGCCTAAGGAACCATAGTCACCGCTCCTCCATGACCAAATTATGATTTTTGGAATTTTACGGCCATAAAACTGGAAATCCGCGCGAGTCCCAAATTTTCGTATGCAATAGCCCACGCCTTCCGCCGTGGGCCCGGGACCCCGGACCCGGATCGCCTAATATTTTTCAGGGACGTCGAATACGGCCTAAGGAACAATAGTCACCGCTCCTCCATGACCAAATTATGTTTTTTGGAATTTTACGGCCATAAAACTGGAAATCCGCGCGAGTCCCAAATTTTCGTGTGCTATAGCCCACGCCTTCCGCCGTGGGCCCGGGACCCCGGACCTGGATCGCCTAAAATTTTTAAGGGACGTCGAATACGGCCTAAGGAACCATAGTCACCGCCCCGCCATGATCAAATTATGTTTTTTGGCATTTTACGGCCATAAAACTGGAAATCCGCGCGAGTCCCAAGTTTTCGTGTGCTATAGCCCACGCCTTCCGCCGTGGGCCCGGGACCCCGGACCCGGATCGCCTAAAATTTTTCCGGGACGTCGAATACGGCCTAAGGAACCATAGTCACCGCTCCTCCATGACCAAATTATGTTTTTTGGAATTTTACGGCCATAAAACTGGAAATCCGCGCGAGTCCCAAATTTTCGTGTGCTATAGCCCACGCCTTCCGCCGTGGGCCCGGGACCCCGGACCTCTCGCGCCTAAAATTTTTAAGGGACGTCGAATACGGCCTAAGGAACCATAGTCACCGCCCCGCCATGATCAAATTATGTTTTTTGGCATTTTACGGCCATAAAACTGGAAATCCGCGCGAGTCCCAAGTTTTCGTGTGCTATAGCCCACGCCTTCCGCCGTGGGCCCGGGACCTCGGACCCGGATCGCCTAAAATTTTTCCGGGACGTCGAATACGGCCTAAGGAACCATAGTCACCGCTCCGCCATGACCAAATTATGTTTTTTGGAATTTTACGGCCATAAAACTGGAAATCCGCGCGAGTCCCAAATTTTCGTGTGCTATAGCCCACGCCTTCCGCCGTGGGCCCGGGACCCCGGACCCGGATCGCCTAAAATTTTTCCGGGACGTCGAATACGGCCTAAGGAACCATAGTCACCGCTCCTCCATGACCAAATTATGTTTTTTGTCATTTTACGGCCATAAAACTGGAAATCCGCGCGCGTCCCAAATTTTCGTGTGCTATAGCCCACGCCTTCCGCCGTGGGCCCAGGACCCAGGACCCGGATCGCCTAAAATTTTTCCGAGATGTTGAATACGGCCTAATGAACAATAGTCACCACTCCGCCATGACCAAATTATTTTTTTTGGCATTTTACGGCCATAAAACTGGAAATCCGCGCGAGTCCCAAATTTTCGTGTGCAATAGCCCACGCCTTCCGCCGTGGGCCCGGGTCCCCAGACCCGGATCGCCTAAAATTTTTCAGGGACATCGAATACGGCCTAAGGAACCATAGTCACCGCTCCTCCATGACCAAATTATGATTTTTGGAATTTTACGGCCATAAAACTGGAAATCCGCGCGAGTCCCAAATTTTCGTATGCAATAGCCCACGCCTTCCGCCGTGGGCCCGGGACCCCGGACCCGGATCGCCTAATATTTTTCAGGGACGTCGAATACGGCCTAAGGAACAATAGTCACCGCTCCTCCATGACCAAATTATGTTTTTTGGAATTTTACGGCCATAAAACTGGAAATCCGCGCGAGTCCCAAATTTTCGTGTGCTATAGCCCACGCCTTCCGCCGTGGGCCCGGGACCCCGGACCTGGATCGCCTAAAATTTTTAAGGGACGTCGAATACGGCCTAAGGAACCATAGTCACCGCCCCGCCATGATCAAATTATGTTTTTTGGCATTTTACGGCCATAAAACTGGAAATCCGCGCGAGTCCCAAGTTTTCGTGTGCTATAGCCCACGCCTTCCGCCGTGGGCCCGGGACCTCGGACCCGGATCGCCTAAAATTTTTCCGGGACGTCGAATACGGCCTAAGGAACCATAGTCACCGCTCCGCCATGACCAAATTATGTTTTTTGGAATTTTACGGCCATAAAACTGGAAATCCGCGCGAGTCCCAAATTTTCGTGTGCTATAGCCCACGCCTTCCGCCGTGGGCCCGGGACCCCGGACCTCTCGCGCCTAAAATTTTTACGGGACGTCTAATACGGCCTAAGGAACAATAGTCACCGCTCCTCCATGACCAAATTATGTTTTTTGGAATTTTACGGCCATAAAACTGGAAATCCGCGCGAGTCCCAAATTTTTGTGTGCTATAGCCCACGCCTTCCGCCGTGGGCCCGGGACCCCGGACACGGATCGCCTAAAATTTTTCCGGGACGTCGAATACGGCCTAAGGAACCATAGTCACCGCTCCTCCATGACCAAATTATGTTTTTTGGAATTTTACGGCCATAAAATTGAAAATCCGCGCGCGTCCCAAATTTTCGTGTGCTATAGCCCACGCCTTCCGCCGTGGGCCCGGGACCCCGGACCTGGATCGCCTAAAAATTTTACGGGACGTCGAATACGGCCTAAGGAACCATAGTCACCGCTCCTCCATGACCAAATTATGTTTTTTGGCATTTTACGGCCATAAAACTGGAAATCCGCGCGAGTCCCAAATTTTCGTGTGCTATAGCCCACGCCTTCCGCCGTGGGCCCGGGACCCCGGACCCGGATCGCCTAAAATTTTTCCGGGACGTCGAATACGGCCTAAGGAAACATAGTCACCGCTCCTCCATGACCAAATTATGTTTTTTGTCATTTTACGGCCATAAAACTGGAAATCCGCGCGCGTCCCAAATTTTCGTGTGCTATAGCCCACGCCTTCCGCCGTGGGCCCGGGACCCCGGACCCGGATCGCCTAAAATTTTTCAGGGAAGTCGAATACGGCCTAAGGAACCATAGTCACCGCTCCTCCATGACCAAATTATGTTTTTTGGAATTTTACGGCCATAAAACTGGAAATCCGCGCGAGTCCCAAATTTTCGTGTGCAATAGCCCACGCCTTCCGCCGTGGGCCCGGGACCCCGGACCCGGATCGCCTAATATTTTTCAGGGACGTCGAATACGGCCTAAGGAACAATAGTCACCGCTCCTCCATGACCAAATTATGTTTTTTGGAATTTTACGGCCATAAAACTGGAAATCCGCGCGCGTCCCAAATTTTCGTGTGCAATAGCCCACGCCTTCCGCCGTGGGCCCGGGTCCCCAGACCCGGATCGCCTAAAATTTTTCAGGGACATCGAATACGGCCTAAGGAACCATAGTCACCGCTCCTCCATGACCAAATTATGATTTTTGGAATTTTACGGCCATAAAACTGGAAATCCGCGCGAGTCCCAAATTTTCGTATGCAATAGCCCACGCCTTCCGCCGTGGGCCCGGGACCCCGGACCCGGATCGCCTAATATTTTTCAGGGACGTCGAATACGGCCTAAGGAACAATAGTCACCGCTCCTCCATGACCAAATTATGTTTTTTGGAATTTTACGGCCATAAAACTGGAAATCCGCGCGAGTCCCAAATTTTCGTGTGCTATAGCCCACGCCTTCCGCCGTGGGCCCGGGACCCCGGACCTGGATCGCCTAAAATTTTTAAGGGACGTCGAATACGGCCTAAGGAACCATAGTCACCGCCCCGCCATGATCAAATTATGTTTTTTGGCATTTTACGGCCATAAAACTGGAAATCCGCGCGAGTCCCAAGTTTTCGTGTGCTATAGCCCACGCCTTCCGCCGTGGGCCCGGGACCTCGGACCCGGATCGCCTAAAATTTTTCCGGGACGTCGAATACGGCCTAAGGAACCATAGTCACCGCTCCGCCATGACCAAATTATGTTTTTTGGAATTTTACGGCCATAAAACTGGAAATCCGCGCGAGTCCCAAATTTTCGTGTGCTATAGCCCACGCCTTCCGCCGTGGGCCCGGGACCCCGGACCTCTCGCGCCTAAAATTTTTACGGGACGTCTAATACGGCCTAAGGAACAATAGTCACCGCTCCTCCATGACCAAATTATGTTTTTTGGAATTTTACGGCCATAAAACTGGAAATCCGCGCGAGTCCCAAATTTTTGTGTGCTATAGCCCACGCCTTCCGCCGTGGGCCCGGGACCCCGGACACGGATCGCCTAAAATTTTTCCGGGACGTCGAATACGGCCTAAGGAACCATAGTCACCGCTCCTCCATGACCAAATTATGTTTTTTGGAATTTTACGGCCATAAAATTGAAAATCCGCGCGCGTCCCAAATTTTCGTGTGCTATAGCCCACGCCTTCCGCCGTGGGCCCGGGACCCCGGACCTGGATCGCCTAAAAATTTTACGGGACGTCGAATACGGCCTAAGGAACCATAGTCACCGCTCCTCCATGACCAAATTATGTTTTTTGGCATTTTACGGCCATAAAACTGGAAATCCGCGCGAGTCCCAAATTTTCGTGTGCTATAGCCCACGCCTTCCGCCGTGGGCCCGGGACCCCGGACCCGGATCGCCTAAAATTTTTCCGGGACGTCGAATACGGCCTAAGGAAACATAGTCACCGCTCCTCCATGACCAAATTATGTTTTTTGTCATTTTACGGCCATAAAACTGGAAATCCGCGCGCGTCCCAAATTTTCGTGTGCTATAGCCCACGCCTTCCGCCGTGGGCCCGGGACCCCGGACCCGGATCGCCTAAAATTTTTCAGGGAAGTCGAATACGGCCTAAGGAACCATAGTCACCGCTCCTCCATGACCAAATTATGTTTTTTGGAATTTTACGGCCATAAAACTGGAAATCCGCGCGAGTCCCAAATTTTCGTGTGCAATAGCCCACGCCTTCCGCCGTGGGCCCGGGACCCCGGACCCGGATCGCCTAATATTTTTCAGGGACGTCGAATACGGCCTAAGGAACAATAGTCACCGCTCCTCCATGACCAAATTATGTTTTTTGGAATTTTACGGCCATAAAACTGGAAATCCGCGCGAGTCCCAAATTTTTGTGTGCTATAGCCCACGCATTCCGCCGTGGGCCCGGGACCCCGGACCCGGATCACCTAAAATTTTTCCGGGACGTCGAATACGGCCTAAGGAACCATAGTCACCGCTCCTCCATGAGCAAATTATGTTTTTTGTCATTTTACGGCCATAAAACTGGAAATCCGCGCGCGTCCCAAATTTTCGTGTGCTATAGCCCACGCCTTCCGCCGTGGGCCCGGGACCCCGGACCCGAATCGCCTAAAATTTTTCCGGGAAGTCGAATACGGCCTAAGGAACCATAGTCACCGCTCCGCCATGACCAAATTATGTTTTTTGGCATTTTACGGCCATAAAACTGGAAATCCGCGCGAGTCCCAAATTTTCGTGTGCTATAGCCCACGCCTTCCGCCGTGGGCCCGGGACCCCGGACCTCTCGCGCCTAAAATTTTTACTGGACGTCTAATACGGCCTAAGGAACAATAGTCACCGCTCCTCCATGACCAAATTATGTTTTTTGGAATTTTACGGCCATAAAACTGGAAATCCGCGCGAGTCCCAAATTTTTGTGTGCTATAGCCCACGCCTTCCGCCGTGGGCCCGGGACCCCGGACACGGATCGCCTAAAATTTTTCCGGGACGTCGAATACGGCCTAAGGAACCATAGTCACCGCTCCTCCATGACCAAATTATGTTTTTTGGAATTTTACGGCCATAAAATTGAAAATCCGCGCGCGTCCCAAATTTTCGTGTGCTATAGCCCACGCCTTCCGCCGTGGGCCCGGGACCCCGGACCTGGATCGCCTAAAAATTTTACGGGACGTCGAATACGGCCTAAGGAACCATAGTCACCGCTCCTCCATGACCAAATTATGTTTTTTGGCATTTTACGGCCATAAAACTGGAAATCCGCGCGAGTCCCAAATTTTCGTGTGCTATAGCCCACGCCTTCCGCCGTGGGCCCGGGACCCCGGACCCGGATCGCCTAAAATTTTTCCGGGACGTCGAATACGGCCTAAGGAAACATAGTCACCGCTCCTCCATGACCAAATTATGTTTTTTGTCATTTTACGGCCATAAAACTGGAAATCCGCGCGCGTCCCAAATTTTCGTGTGCTATAGCCCACGCCTTCCGCCGTGGGCCCGGGACCCCGGACCCGGATCGCCTAAAATTTTTCAGGGAAGTCGAATACGGCCTAAGGAACCATAGTCACCGCTCCTCCATGACCAAATTATGTTTTTTGGAATTTTACGGCCATAAAACTGGAAATCCGCGCGAGTCCCAAATTTTCGTGTGCAATAGCCCACGCCTTCCGCCGTGGGCCCGGGACCCCGGACCCGGATTGCCTAAAATTTTTCCGGGACGTCGAATACGGCCTAAGGAAACATAGTCACCGCTCCTCTATGCCCAAATTATGTTTTTTGTCATTTTACGGCCATAAAACTGGAAATCCGCGCGCGTCCCAAATTTTCGTGTGCTATAGCCCACGCCTTCCGCCGTGGGCCCGGGACCCCGGACCCGGATCGCCTAATATTTTTCAGGGACGTCGAATACGGCCTAAGGAACAATAGTCACCGCTCCTCCATGACCAAATTATGTTTTTTGGAATTTTACGGCCATAAAACTGGAAATCCGCGCGAGTCCCAAATTTTTGTGTGCTATAGCCCACGCATTCCGCCGTGGGCCCGGGACCCCGGACCCGGAGCCTAAAATTTTTACTGGACGTCTAATACGGCCTAAGGAACAATAGTCACCGCTCCTCCATGACCAAATTATGTTTTTTGGAATTTTACGGCCATAAAACTGGAAATCCGCGCGAGTCCCAAATTTTTGTGTGCTATAGCCCACGCCTTCCGCCGTGGGCCCGGGACCCCGGACACGGATCGCCTAAAATTTTTCCGGGACGTCGAATACGGCCTAAGGAACCATAGTCACCGCTCCTCCATGACCAAATTATGTTTTTTGGAATTTTACGGCCATAAAATTGAAAATCCGCGCGCGTCCCAAATTTTCGTGTGCTATAGCCCACGCCTTCCGCCGTGGGCCCGGGACCCCGGACCTGGATCGCCTAAAAATTTTACGGGACGTCGAATACGGCCTAAGGAACCATAGTCACCGCTCCTCCATGACCAAATTATGTTTTTTGGCATTTTACGGCCATAAAACTGGAAATCCGCGCGAGTCCCAAATTTTCGTGTGCTATAGCCCACGCCTTCCGCCGTGGGCCCGGGACCCCGGACCCGGATCGCCTAAAATTTTTCCGGGACGTCGAATACGGCCTAAGGAAACATAGTCACCGCTCCTCCATGACCAAATTATGTTTTTTGTCATTTTACGGCCATAAAACTGGAAATCCGCGCGCGTCCCAAATTTTCGTGTGCTATAGCCCACGCCTTCCGCCGTGGGCCCGGGACCCCGGACCCGGATCGCCTAAAATTTTTCAGGGAAGTCGAATACGGCCTAAGGAACCATAGTCACCGCTCCTCCATGACCAAATTATGTTTTTTGGAATTTTACGGCCATAAAACTGGAAATCCGCGCGAGTCCCAAATTTTCGTGTGCAATAGCCCACGCCTTCCGCCGTGGGCCCGGGACCCCGGACCCGGATTGCCTAAAATTTTTCCGGGACGTCGAATACGGCCTAAGGAAACATAGTCACCGCTCCTCCATGCCCAAATTATGTTTTTTGTCATTTTACGGCCATAAAACTGGAAATCCGCGCGCGTCCCAAATTTTCGTGTGCTATAGCCCACGCCTTCCGCCGTGGGCCCGGGACCCCGGACCCGGATCGCCTAATATTTTTCAGGGACGTCGAATACGGCCTAAGGAACAATAGTCACCGCTCCTCCATGACCAAATTATGTTTTTTGGAATTTTACGGCCATAAAACTGGAAATCCGCGCGAGTCCCAAATTTTTGTGTGCTATAGCCCACGCATTCCGCCGTGGGCCCGGGACCCCGGACCCGGATCACCTAAAATTTTTCCGGGACGTCGAATACGGCCTAAGGAACCATAGTCACCGCTCCTCCATGACCAAATTATGTTTTTTGTCATTTTACGGCCATAAAACTGGAAATCCGCGCGCGTCCCAAATTTTCGTGTGCTATAGCCCACGCCTTCCGCCGTGGGCCCGGGACCCCGGACCCGAATCGCCTAAAATTTTTCCGGGAAGTCGAATACGGCCTAAGGAACCATAGTCACCGCTCCGCCATGACCAAATTATGTTTTTTGGCATTTTACGGCCATAAAACTGGAAATCCGCGCGAGTCCCAAATTTTCGTGTGCTATAGCCCACGCCTTCCGCCGTGGGCCCGGGACATCGGACCCGGATCGCCTAAAATTTTTACGGGACGTCGAATACGGCCTAAGGAACCATAGTCACCGCTTCTCCATGACCAAATTATGTTTTTTATCATTTTATGGCCATAAAACTGGAAATCCGCGCGAGTCCCAAATTTTCGTGTGCAATAGCCCACGCCTTCCGCCGTGGGCCCGGGACCCCGGACACGGATCGCCTAAAATTTTTCCGGGACGTCGAATACGGCCTAAGGAACCATAGTCACCGCTCCTCCATGACCAAATTATGTTTTTTGGAATTTTACGGCCATAAAATTGAAAATCCGCGCGCGTCCCAAATTTTCGTGTGCTATAGCCCACGCCTTCCGCCGTGGGCCCGGGACCCCGGACCTGGATCGCCTAAAAATTTTACGGGACGTCGAATACGGCCTAAGGAACCATAGTCACCGCTCCTCCATGACCAAATTATGTTTTTTGGCATTTTACGGCCATAAAACTGGAAATCCGCGCGAGTCCCAAATTTTCGTGTGCTATAGCCCACGCCTTCCGCCGTGGGCCCAGGACCCCGGACCCGAATCGCCTAAAATTTTTCCGGGAAGTCGAATACGGCCTAAGGAACCATAGTCACCGCTCCGCCATGACCAAATTATGTTTTTTGGCATTTTACGGCCATAAAACTGGAAATCCGCGCGAGTCCCAAATTTTCGTGTGCTATAGCCCACGCCTTCCGCCGTGGGCCCGGGACCCCGGACCTCTCGCGCCTAAAATTTTTACTGGACGTCTAATACGGCCTAAGGAACAATAGTCACCGCTCCTCCATGACCAAATTATGTTTTTTGGAATTTTACGGCCATAAAACTGGAAATCCGCGCGAGTCCCAAATTTTTGTGTGCTATAGCCCACGCCTTCCGCCGTGGGCCCGGGACCCCGGACACGGATCGCCTAAAATTTTTCCGGGACGTCGAATACGGCCTAAGGAACCATAGTCACCGCTCCTCCATGACCAAATTATGTTTTTTGGAATTTTACGGCCATAAAATTGAAAATCCGCGCGCGTCCCAAATTTTCGTGTGCTATAGCCCACGCCTTCCGCCGTGGGCCCGGGACCCCGGACCTGGATCGCCTAAAAATTTTACGGGACGTCGAATACGGCCTAAGGAACCATAGTCACCGCTCCTCCATGACCAAATTATGTTTTTTGGCATTTTACGGCCATAAAACTGGAAATCCGCGCGAGTCCCAAATTTTCGTGTGCTATAGCCCACGCCTTCCGCCGTGGGCCCGGGACCCCGGACCCGGATCGCCTAAAATTTTTCCGGGACGTCGAATACGGCCTAAGGAAACATAGTCACCGCTCCTCCATGACCAAATTATGTTTTTTGTCATTTTACGGCCATAAAACTGGAAATCCGCGCGCGTCCCAAATTTTCGTGTGCTATAGCCCACGCCTTCCGCCGTGGGCCCGGGACCCCGGACCCGGATCGCCTAAAATTTTTCAGGGAAGTCGAATACGGCCTAAGGAACCATAGTCACCGCTCCTCCATGACCAAATTATGTTTTTTGGAATTTTACGGCCATAAAACTGGAAATCCGCGCGAGTCCCAAATTTTCGTGTGCAATAGCCCACGCCTTCCGCCGTGGGCCCGGGACCCCGGACCCGGATCGCCTAATATTTTTCAGGGACGTCGAATACGGCCTAAGGAACAATAGTCACCGCTCCTCCATGACCAAATTATGTTTTTTGGAATTTTACGGCCATAAAACTGGAAATCCGCGCGAGTCCCAAATTTTTGTGTGCTATAGCCCACGCATTCCGCCGTGGGCCCGGGACCCCGGACCCGGATCACCTAAAATTTTTCCGGGACGTCGAATACGGCCTAAGGAACCATAGTCACCGCTCCTCCATGACCAAATTATGTTTTTTGTCATTTTACGGCCATAAAACTGGAAATCCGCGCGCGTCCCAAATTTTCGTGTGCTATAGCCCACGCCTTCCGCCGTGGGCCCGGGACCCCGGACCCGAATCGCCTAAAATTTTTCCGGGAAGTCGAATACGGCCTAAGGAACCATAGTCACCGCTCCGCCATGACCAAATTATGTTTTTTGGCATTTTACGGCCATAAAACTGGAAATCCGCGCGAGTCCCAAATTTTCGTGTGCTATAGCCCACGCCTTCCGCCGTGGGCCCGGGACATCGGACCCGGATCGCCTAAAATTTTTACGGGACGTCGAATACGGCCTAAGGAACCATAGTCACCGCTTCTCCATGACCAAATTATGTTTTTTATCATTTTATGGCCATAAAACTGGAAATCCGCGCGAGTCCCAAATTTTCGTGTGCAATAGCCCACGCCTTCCGCCGTGGGCCCGGGACCCCGGACCCGGATCGCCTAATATTTTTCAGGGACGTCGAATACGGCCTAAGGAACAATAGTCACCGCTCCTCCATGACCAAATTATGTTTTTTGGAATTTTACGGCCATAAAACTGGAAATCCGCGCGAGTCCCAAATTTTTGTGTGCTATAGCCCACGCATTCCGCCGTGGGCCCGGGACCCCGGACCCGGATCACCTAAAATTTTTCCGGGACGTCGAATACGGCCTAAGGAACCATAGTCACCGCTCCTCCATGACCAAATTATGTTTTTTGTCATTTTACGGCCATAAAACTGGAAATCCGCGCGCGTCCCAAATTTTCGTGTGCTATAGCCCACGCCTTCCGCCGTGGGCCCAGGACCCCGGACCCGAATCGCCTAAAATTTTTCCGGGAAGTCGAATACGGCCTAAGGAACCATAGTCACCGCTCCGCCATGACCAAATTATGTTTTTTGGCATTTTACGGCCATAAAACTGGAAATCCGCGCGAGTCCCAAATTTTCGTGTGCTATAGCCCATGCCTTCCGCCGTGGGCCCGGGACCCCGGACCTGGATCGCCTAAAATTTTTAAGGGAAGTCGAATACGGCCTAAGGAACCATAGTCACCGCTCCTCCATGACCAAATTATGTTTTTTGGAATTTTACAGCCATAAAACTGGAAATCCGCGCGAGTCCCAAATTTTTGTGTGCTATAGCCCACGCCTTCCGCCGTGGGCCCGGGACCCCGGACACGGATCGCCTAAAATTTTTCCGGGACGTCGAATACGGCCTAAGGAACCATAGTCACCGCTCCTCCATGACCAAATTATGTTTTTTGTCATTTTACGGCCATAAAACTGGAAATCCGCGCGCGTCCCAAATTTTCGTGTGCTATAGCCCACGCCTTCCGCCGTGGGCCCGGGACCCCGGACCCGGATCGCCTAAAATTTTTCCGGGACGTCGAATACGGCCTAAGGAACCATAGTCACCGCTCCTCCATGACCAAATTATGTTTTTTGGAATTTCACGGCTATAAAATTGAAAATCCGCGCGCGTCCCAAATTTTCGTGTGCTATAGCCCATGCCTTCCGCCGTGGGCCCGGGACCCCGGACCTGGATCGCCTAAAAATTTTACGGGACGTCGAATACGGCCTAAGGAACCATAGTCACCGCTCCTCCATGACCAAATTATGTTTTTTGGAATTTTACAGCCATAAAACTGGAAATCCGCGCGAGTCCCAAATTTTTGTGTGCTATAGCCCACGCCTTCCGCCGTGGGCCCGGGACCCCGGACACGGATCGCCTAAAATTTTTCCGGGACGTCGAATACGGCCTAAGGAACCATAGTCACCGCTCCTCCATGACCAAATTATGTTTTTTGGAATTTCACGGCTATAAAATTGAAAATCCGCGCGCGTCCCAAATTTTCGTGTGCTATAGCCCATGCCTTCCGCCGTGGGCCCGGGACCCCGGACCTGGATCGCCTAAAAATTTTACGGGACGTCGAATACGGCCTAAGGAACCATAGTCACCGCTCCTCCATGACCAAATTATGTTTTTTGGCATTTTACGGCCATAAAACTGGAAATCCGCGCGAGTCCCAAATTTTCGTGTGCTATAGCCCACGCCTTCCGCCGTGGGCCCGGGACCCCGGACCCGGATCGCCTAAAATTTTTCCGGGACGTCGAATACGGCCTAAGGAAACATAGTCACCGCTCCTCCATGACCAAATTATGTTTTTTGTCATTTTACGGCCATAAAACTGGAAATCCGCGCGCGTCCCAAATTTTCGTGTGCTATAGCCCACGCCTTCCGCCGTGGGCCCGGGACCCCGGACCCGGATCGCCTAAAATTTTTCAGGGAAGTCGAATACGGCCTAAGGAACCATAGTCACCGCTCCTCCATGACCAAATTATGTTTTTTGGAATTTTACGGCCATAAAACTGGAAATCCGCGCGAGTCCCAAATTTTCGTGTGCAATAGCCCACGCCTTCCGCCGTGGGCCCGGGACCCCGGACCCGGATCGCCTAATATTTTTCAGGGACGTCGAATACGGCCTAAGGAACAATAGTCACCGCT
>NW_027438797.1:0-23387 GCF_000715075.1 Nicotiana tabacum | reverse complement strand
CCATCAAATACGACCTAAGGAACCATACTCACTTCCCCTCCATGATCGTTCCTCCTTTTTTGCATTTTTCGGCCAAAAAACTAGAAATCCGCCCGATTCCCATATTTTCGTGTGCTATAGGCACGCCTTCCAAGTGGTCCCGGGAACCCCGGACCCCGATCACCCAAAATTTTTTCGGGACATCAAATACGACCTAAGGAGCCATACTCACCTCCCTGCCATGATCGTTCCTCATTTTTTGCATTTTTTGGCCAAAAAACTAGAATTCCACCCGATTACCATCTTTTTGCGTGCTATTGCCCACGCCTTCCGAGTGGGCCGGCCCCCGGATTCGGATCGCCTAAAATACTTTCGGGCCATCAAATAGGACCTAAGGAATCATAGTCATTGCCTCGCCATGATCGTTACTCTTCATTTGAATGTTTCAGCGAAAAAACTAGAATTCCGCCTGATTCCCATATTTTTTGTGCTATAGCCCACGCCTTCCAAGTGGTCCCTAGACCCCCGGACCCCGATCGCCTAAAAGTTTTCCGGGACATCAAACACGACCTAAGGAAATATAGTAACCGCTCCGCCATGATCGTTCCTCATATTTTGCCTTTTTCGGCCAAACAACTAGAATTCCGCGCGATTCTCATATTTTCGTGTGCTATAGCCCACGCCTTCCGAGTGGTCCCGGGACCCCAGGACCCCGATCGCCTAAAAATTTTCCGGACCATCAAATATGACCTAAGGAACCATACTCACCTCCCCGCCATGATCGTTCCTCATTTTTTGCATTTTTCGGCCAAAAAACTAGAATTCCGCCCGATTCCCATATTTTCGTGTGCTATAGCACACACCTTACGAGTGGGCAGGGCCCCCCCGGACTCGGAACATCTAAAAAATTTTCGGGCCATTAAATACGACCTAAGGAAGCATAGTCACCTCCCCGCCATGATCGTTCCTCACCTTTTGAGTTTTTCGGCCAAAAATTTAGAATTCCGCCCGATTGCCATATTTTCGTGTGCTATAGCCCACGCCTTCAAAGTGGTCCAGGGACCCCCGGACCCCAATCGCCTAAAATTTTTCTGGGCCATCAAATATGACCTACGAAACCAAAGTCACCGCCCCGCCAAGATTGTTCTTCATTTTTTGAATTTTTCGGCCAAAAAACTAGAATTCCTCACGATTCCCATATTTTCGTATGCTATAATAGCCCACGCCTTCCCAATGGGTAGGGCCCCCAGGAGCCTGATCGCCTAAAAAAATTTCGGGCCATCAAATACGAACTAATGTACCATAGTCACCGCCCCTCCATGAACGTTCCTTGTTGTTTGCGTTTTTCAGCGAAAAAAATAGAATTTCGTCTGATTCCCATATTTTCGTGTGCTATAGCCCACACCTTCCGAGTGGGCCAGGCCCCCTGGACTCGGAATGTCTAAAAAATTTTCGGACCATTAAATACGACCTAAGGAACCATAGCCACCGCCCCGCAGTGATCATTTCTCACTTTTTGCGTTTTTCGGCCAAAACATTAGAATTCTCCCCGATTCCCATATTTTCGTGTGCTATCCCACGTCTTCAAAGTGGTCCCGGGACCCCCAGACCCCGATAGCCTAAAATATTTCCGGGCCATCAAATATGACCTAAGGATTCACCGCCTCGCCATGATCGTTCCACATGTTTTGCATTTTTCGGCCAAAAAAACTAGAATTCCGCTTGATTCCAATCTTCCAATTGGTCCCGGAACCCCCGGACCCCGGATCGCCTAAAAATTATCCGTGCCATCAAATATGACCTAAGGAACCATAATCCCCGCCCCTCCATGATCGTTCCTAATATTTTGCTTTTTTTTTCGGACAAAAAACTAGAATTCCTCCCGATTTCCATATTTTCGTGTGTTATATAGCCCACGCCTTCCTAGTGGTCCCGGGACATCCGGACCCCGATCGCCTAAAATTTTTCCGGGCAATCAAATACAACCCAAGGAACCATAGTAACCTCCCCGCCATGATCGTTCCTCATTTTGTGCGTTTTTCGGCCAAAAAACAAGAATTCCGCGTGATTCCCATATTTTCGTGTGCTATACCACGACTTCCGAGTGGGCCGGGCCAACCTCTCTCGGATCGCCTAAAAATTTTTCGGGCCATTAAATACGACCCAAGGAACCATAGTCACCGCCCTGCCATGATCATTCCTCACTTATTGCGTTTTTCGGCCAAAAAACTAAAATTCCGCCCGATTCCCATATTTTCGTGTGCTGTAGCCCACGCCTTTCAAGTGGTCCCGGGACCTCCTGACCCCGATCCCCTAATATTTTTTTGGGCCATCAAATACGATCTAAGGAACCATTGTCACCACCCCGCCATGATCGTTCGTTATTTTTTGCATTTTTCGGCCAAAAAACTAGAATTCCGCGCGATTCCTATATTTTCGTGTGCATAGCCCACGCCTTCCGAGTGGTCCAGGCGCCCCGGACCCCGATCGCCTAAAATTTATCCGGGCCATCAAATACGACCTAAGGAACCATACTCACCTCCCCGCCATTATCGTTCCTCATTTTTTGCATTTTTCGGCCAAAAAACTAGAATTCCGCCCGATTCCCATATTTTCGTGTGCTATAGACATGCCTTCCAAGTGGTCCCGGGAACCCCGGACCCCGATCACCTAAAATTTGTCCGGGACATCAAATACGACCTAAGGATCCATACTCACCTCCCCGCCATGATCGTTCCTCATTTTTTGCATTTTTCGGCCAAAAAACTAGAATTCCACCCGATTACCATATTTTTGTGTGCTATTGCCCACGCCTTCCGAGTGGACCGCCCCCCGGACTCGGATCGCCTAAAGTATTTTCGGGAAATCAAATAGGACCTAAGGAATCATAGTCACTGCCTCACCATGATCGTTACTCATCTTTTGCATATTTCGGTGAAAAAACTAGAATTCCGCCCGATTCCCATATTTTTTGTGCTATAGCCCACGCCTTCCAAGTGGTCCCTGGACCCCCGGACCCCGATCGCCTAAAGGTTTTCCGGGACATCAAACATGACCTAAGGAAATATAGTAACTGCTCCACCATGATCGTTCCTCATTTTTGTCATTTTTCGGCCAAACAACTAGAATTTCGCGCGATTCCCATTTTTTCGTGTGCTATAGCCCACGCCTTCCGAGTGGTCCCGGGACCCCAGGACCCCAGGAACCATACTCACCTCCTCGCCATGAACGTTCCTCATTTTTTGTATTTTTCGGCCAAAAAACTAGAATTCTGCCCGATTCCCATATTTTCGTATGCTATAGCCCACACCTTACGAGTGGGCCGCCCCCCCGGACTCGGAACGTCTAAAATTTTTCTGGGCCATTAAATACGACCTAAGGAAGCATAGTCACCGCCCCGCCATGATCGTTCCTCACCTTTTGAGTTTTTCGGCCAAAAAATTTAGAATTCCGCCCGATTGCCATATTTTCCTGTGCTATATAGCCCACGCCTTCAAAGTGGTCCAGGGACCCCCGGACCCCAATCGCCTAAAACTTTTCTGGGCCATCAAATATGACCTACGAAACCAAAGTCACCGCCCCGCCATGATCGTTCTTCATTTTTTGAATTTTTCGGTGAAAAAACTAGAATTCCGCACGATTCCCATATTTTCGTATGCTATAATAGCCCACGCCTTCCCAATGGGTAGGGCCCCCAG
Organism: Nicotiana tabacum; assembly: GCF_000715075.1. Classification (NCBI taxonomy): domain Eukaryota; kingdom Viridiplantae; phylum Streptophyta; class Magnoliopsida; order Solanales; family Solanaceae; genus Nicotiana; species Nicotiana tabacum. The sequence continues at coordinate 19,710 of NW_027438797.1, read as the reverse complement.
GAGCCGGATCGCCTAAAAAATTTTTGGGCCATCAAATACGAACTAATGTACCATAGTCACCGCCCCTCCATGAACGTTCCTTGTTTTTTGCGCTTTTTAGCGAACAAAATAGAATTTCGTCTGATTCCCATATTTTCGTGTGCTATAGCCCACACCTTCTCGAGTGGGCCAGGCCTCCTTTCAAATGGTCCTGGGACCCCTGACCCCGATCCCCTAATATTTTTACGGGCCATCAAATACGATCTAAGGAACCATTGTCACCTCCCCGCCATGATCGTTCGTTATTTTTTGCATTTTTCGGCCAAAAAACTAGAATTTCGCGCGATTCCTATATTTTCGTGTGCTATAGCCCACGCCTTCCGAGTGGTCCAGGCGCCCCGGACCCCGATCGCCTAAAATTTATCCGGGCCATCAAATACGACCTAAGGAACCATACTCACTTCCCCTCCATGATCGTTCCTCCTTTTTTGCATTTTTCGGCCAAAAAACTAGAAATCCGCCCGATTCCCATATTTTCGTGTGCTATAGGCACGCCTTCCAAGTGGTCCCGGGAACCCCGGACCCCGATCACCCAAAATTTTTTCGGGACATCAAATACGACCTAAGGAGCCATACTCACCTCCCTGCCATGATCGTTCCTCATTTTTTGCATTTTTTGGCCAAAAAACTAGAATTCCACCCGATTACCATCTTTTTGCGTGCTATTGCCCACGCCTTCCGAGTGGGCCGCCCCCCCGGATTCGGATCGCCTAAAATACTTTCGGGCCATCAAATAGGACCTAAGGAATCATAGTCATTGCCTCGCCATGATCGTTACTCTTCATTTGAATGTTTCAGCGAAAAAACTAGAATTCCGCCTGATTCCCATATTTTTTGTGCTATAGCCCACGCCTTCCAAGTGGTCCCTAGACCCCCGGACCCCGATCGCCTAAAAGTTTTCCGGGACATCAAACACGACCTAAGGAAATATAGTAACCGCTCCGCCATGATCGTTCCTCATATTTTGCCTTTTTCGGCCAAACAACTAGAATTCCGCGCGATTCTCATATTTTCGTGTGCTATAGCCCACGCCTTCCGAGTGGTCCCGGGACCCCAGGACCCCGATCGCCTAAAAATTTTCCGGACCATCAAATATGACCTAAGGAACCATACTCACCTCCCCGCCATGATCGTTCCTCATTTTTTGCATTTTTCGGCCAAAAAACTAGAATTCCGCCCGATTCCCATATTTTCGTGTGCTATAGCACACACCTTACGAGTGGGCAGGGCCCCCCCGGACTCGGAACATCTAAAAAATTTTCGGGCCATTAAATACGACCTAAGGAAGCATAGTCACCTCCCCGCCATGATCGTTCCTCACCTTTTGAGTTTTTCGGCCAAAAATTTAGAATTCCGCCCGATTGCCATATTTTCGTGTGCTATAGCCCACGCCTTCAAAGTGGTCCAGGGACCCCCGGACCCCAATCGCCTAAAATTTTTCTGGGCCATCAAATATGACCTACGAAACCAAAGTCACCGCCCCGCCAAGATTGTTCTTCATTTTTTGAATTTTTCGGCCAAAAAACTAGAATTTCTCACGATTCCCATATTTTCGTATGCTATAATAGCCCACGCCTTCCCAATGGGTAGGGCCCCCAGGAGCCTGATCGCCTAAAAAAATTTTGGGCCATCAAATATGAACTAATGTACCATAGTTACCGCCCCTCCATGAACGTTCCTTGTTGTTTGCGTTTTTCAGCGAAAAAAATAGAATTTCGTCTGATTCCCATATTTTCGTGTGCTATAGCCCACACCTTCCGAGTGGGCCAGGCCCCCTGGACTCGGAATGTCTAAAAAATTTTCGGACCATTAAATACGACCTAAGGAACCATAGCCACCGCCCCGCAGTGATCATTTCTCACTTTTTGCGTTTTTCGGCCAAAACATTAGAATTCTCCCCGATTCCCATATTTTCGTGTGCTATCCCACGTCTTCAAAGTGGTCCCGGGACCCCCAGACCCCGATAGCCTAAAATATTTCCGGGCCATCAAATATGACCTAAGGATTCACCGCCTCGCCATGATCGTTCCACATGTTTTGCATTTTTCGGCCAAAAAAACTAGAATTCCGCTTGATTCCAATCTTCCAATTGGTCCCGGAACCCCCGGACCCCGGATCGCCTAAAAATTATCCGTGCCATCAAATATGACCTAAGGAACCATAATCCCCGCCCCTCCATGATCGTTCCTAATATTTTGCTTTTTTTCGGACAAAAAACTAGAATTCCTCCCGATTTCCATATTTTCGTGTGTTATATAGCCCACGCCTTCCTAGTGGTCCCGGGACATCCGGACCCCGATCGCCTAAAATTTTTCCGGGCAATCAAATACAACCCAAGGAACCATAGTAACCTCCCCGCCATGATCGTTCCTCATTTTGTGCGTTTTTCGGCCAAAAAACAAGAATTCCGCGTGATTCCCATATTTTCGTGTGCTATACCACGACTTCCGAGTGGGCCGGGCCAACCTCTCTCGGATCGCCTAAAAATTTTTCGGGCCATTAAATACGACCCAAGGAACCATAGTCACCGCCCTGCCATGATCATTCCTCACTTATTGCGTTTTTCGGCCAAAAAACTAAAATTCCGCCCGATTCCCATATTTTCGTGTGCTGTAGCCCACGCCTTTCAAGTGGTCCCGGGACCTCCTGACCCCGATCCCCTAATATTTTTTTGGGCCATCAAATACGATCTAAGGAACCATTGTCACCACCCCGCCATGATCGTTCGTTATTTTTTGCATTTTTCGGCCAAAAAACTAGAATTCCGCGCGATTCCTATATTTTCGTGTGCATAGCCCACGCCTTCCGAGTGGTCCAGGCGCCCCGGACCCCGATCGCCTAAAATTTATCCGGGCCATCAAATACAACCTAAGGAACCATACTCACCTCCCCGCCATTATCGTTCCTCATTTTTTGCATTTTTCGGCCAAAAAACTAGAATTCCGCCCGATTCCCATATTTTCGTGTGCTATAGACATGCCTTCCAAGTGGTCCCGGGAACCACGGACCCCGATCACCTAAAATTTGTCCGGGACATCAAATACGACCTAAGGATCCATACTCACCTCCCCGCCATGATCGTTCCTCATTTTTTGCATTTTTCGGCCAAAAAACTAGAATTCCACCCGATTACCATATTTTTGTGTGCTATTGCCCACGCCTTCCGAGTGGACCGCCCCCCGGACTCGGATCGCCTAAAGTATTTTCGGGAAATCAAATAGGACCTAAGGAATCATAGTCACTGCCTCACCATGATCGTTACTCATCTTTTGCATATTTCGGTGAAAAAACTAGAATTCCGCCCGATTCCCATATTTTTTGTGCTATAGCCCACGCCTTCCAAGTGGTCCCTGGACCCCCGGACCCCGATCGCCTAAAGGTTTTCCGGGACATCAAACATGACCTAAGGAAATATAGTAACTGCTCCACCATGATCGTTCCTCATTTTTTCATTTTTCGGCCAAACAACTAGAATTTCGCGCGATTCCCATTTTTTCGTGTGCTATAGCCCACGCCTTCCGAGTGGTCCCGGGACCCCAGGACCCCAGGAACCATACTCACCTCCTCGCCATGAACGTTCCTCATTTTTTGTATTTTTCGGCCAAAAAACTAGAATTCCGCCCGATTCCCATATTTTCGTATGCTATAGCCCACACCTTACGAGTGGGCCGCCCCCCCGGACTCGGAACGTCTAAAATTTTTCTGGGCCATTAAATACGACCTAAGGAAGCATAGTCACCGCCCCGCCATGATCGTTCCTCACCTTTTGAGTTTTTCGGCCAAAAATTTAGAATTCCGCCCGATTGCCATATTTTCCTGTGCTATATAGCCCACGCCTTCAAAGTGGTCCAGGGACCCCCGGACCCCAATCGCCTAAAACTTTTCTGGGCCATCAAATATGACCTACGAAACCAAAGTCACCGCCCCGCCATGATCGTTCTTCATTTTTTGAATTTTTCGGTGAAAAAACTAGAATTCCGCACGATTCCCATATTTTCGTATGCTATAATAGCCCACGCCTTCCCAATGGGTAGGGCCCCCAGGAGCCGGATCGCCTAAAAAATTTTTGGGCCATCAAATACGAACTAATGTACCATAGTCACCGCCCCTCCATGAACGTTCCTTGTTTTTTGCGCTTTTTAGCGAACAAAATAGAATTTCGTCTGATTCCCATATTTTCGTGTGCTATAGCCCACACCTTCTCGAGTGGGCCAGGCCTCCTTTCAAATGGTCCTGGGACCCCTGACCCCGATCCCCTAATTTTTTTACGGGCCATCAAATACGATCTAAGGAACCATTGTCACCTCCCCGCCATGATCGTTCGTTATTTTTTGTATTTTTCTGCCAAAAAACTAGAATTTCGCGCGATTCCTATATTTTCGTGTGCTATAGCCCACGCCTTCCGAGTGGTCCAGGCGCCCCGGACCCCGATCGCCTAAAATTTATCCGGGCCATCAAATACGACCTAAGGAACCATACTCACTTCCCCTCCATGATCGTTCCTCCTTTTTTGCATTTTTCGGCCAAAAAACTAGAAATCCGCCCGATTCCCATATTTTCGTGTGCTATAGGCACGCCTTCCAAGTGGTCCCGGGAACCCCGGACCCCGATCACCCAAAATTTTTTCGGGACATCAAATACGACCTAAGGAGCCATACTCACCTCCCTGCCATGATCGTTCCTCATTTTTTGCATTTTTTGGCCAAAAAACTAGAATTCCACCCGATTACCATCTTTTTGCGTGCTATTGCCCACGCCTTCCGAGTGGGCCGCCCCCCCGGATTCGGATCGCCTAAAATACTTTCGGGCCATCAAATAGGACCTAAGGAATCATAGTCATTGCCTCGCCATGATCGTTACTCTTCATTTGAATGTTTCAGCGAAAAAACTAGAATTCCGCCTGATTCCCATATTTTTTGTGCTATAGCCCACGCCTTCCAAGTGGTCCCTAGACCCCCGGACCCCGATCGCCTAAAAGTTTTCCGGGACATCAAACACGACCTAAGGAAATATAGTAACCGCTCCGCCATGATCGTTCCTCATATTTTGCCTTTTTCGGCCAAACAACTAGAATTCCGCGCGATTCTCATATTTTCGTGTGCTATAGCCCACGCCTTCCGAGTGGTCCCGGGACCCCAGGACCCCGATCGCCTAAAAATTTTCCGGACCATCAAATATGACCTAAGGAACCATACTCACCTCCCCGCCATGATCGTTCCTCATTTTTTGCATTTTTCGGCCAAAAAACTAGAATTCCGCCCGATTCCCATATTTTCGTGTGCTATAGCACACACCTTACGAGTGGGCAGGGCCCCCCCGGACTCGGAACATCTAAAAAATTTTCGGGCCATTAAATACGACCTAAGGAAGCATAGTCACCTCCCCGCCATGATCGTTCCTCACCTTTTGAGTTTTTCGGCCAAAAATTTAGAATTCCGCCCGATTGCCATATTTTCGTGTGCTATAGCCCACGCCTTCAAAGTGGTCCAGGGACCCCCGGACCCCAATCGCCTAAAATTTTTCTGGGCCATCAAATATGACCTACGAAACCAAAGTCACCGCCCCGCCAAGATTGTTCTTCATTTTTTGAATTTTTCGGCCAAAAAACTAGAATTTCTCACGATTCCCATATTTTCGTATGCTATAATAGCCCACGCCTTCCCAATGGGTAGGGCCCCCAGGAGCCTGATCGCCTAAAAAAATTTTGGGCCATCAAATACGAACTAATGTACCATAGTCACCGCCCCTCCATGAACGTTCCTTGTTGTTTGCGTTTTTCAGCGAAAAAAATAGAATTTCGTCTGATTCCCATATTTTCGTGTGCTATAGCCCACACCTTCCGAGTGGGCCAGGCCCCCTGGACTCGGAATGTCTAAAAAATTTTCGGACCATTAAATACGACCTAAGGAACCATAGCCACCGCCCCGCAGTGATCATTTCTCACTTTTTGCGTTTTTCGGCCAAAACATTAGAATTCTCCCCGATTCCCATATTTTCGTGTGCTATCCCACGTCTTCAAAGTGGTCCCGGGACCCCCAGACCCCGATAGCCTAAAATATTTCCGGGCCATCAAATATGACCTAAGGATTCACCGCCTCGCCATGATCGTTCCACATGTTTTGCATTTTTCGGCCAAAAAAACTAGAATTCCGCTTGATTCCCATCTTCCAATTGGTCCCGGAACCCCCGGACCCCGGATCGCCTAAAAATTATCCGTGCCATCAAATATGACCTAAGGAACCATAATCCCCGCCCCTCCATGATCGTTCCTCATATTTTGCTTTTTTTTCGGACAAAAAACTAGAATTCCTCCCGATTCCCATATTTTCGTGTGTTATATAGCCCACGCCTTCCTAGTGGTCCCGGGACATCCGGACCCCGATCGCCTAAAATTTTTCCGGGCAATCAAATACAACCCAAGGAACCATAGTAACCTCCCCGCCATGATCGTTCCTCATTTTGTGCGTTTTTCGGCCAAAAAACAAGAATTCCGCGTGATTCCCATATTTTCGTGTGCTATACCACGACTTCCGAGTGGGCCGGGCCAACCTCTCTCGGATCGCCTAAAAATTTTTCGGGCCATTAAATACGACCCAAGGAACCATAGTCACCGCCCTGCCATGATCATTCCTCACTTATTGCGTTTTTCGGCCAAAAAACTAAAATTCCGCCCGATTCCCATATTTTCGTGTGCTGTAGCCCACGCCTTTCAAGTGGTCCCGGGACCCCCTGACCCCGATCCCCTAATATTTTTTTGGGCCATCAAATACGATCTAAGGAACCATTGTCACCACCCCGCCATGATCGTTCGTTATTTTTTGCATTTTTCGGCCAAAAAACTAGAATTCCGCGCGATTCCTATATTTTCGTGTGCATAGCCCACGCCTTCCGAGTGGTCCAGGCGCCCCGGACCCCGATCGCCTAAAATTTATCCGGGCCATCAAATACAACCTAAGGAACCATACTCACCTCCCCGCCATTATCGTTCCTCATTTTTTGCATTTTTCGGCCAAAAAACTAGAATTCCGCCCGATTCCCATATTTTCGTGTGCTATAGACATGCCTTCCAAGTGGTCCCGGGAACCACGGACCCCGATCACCTAAAATTTGTCCGGGACATCAAATACGACCTAAGGATCCATACTCACCTCCCCGCCATGATCGTTCCTCATTTTTTGCATTTTTCGGCCAAAAAACTAGAATTCCACCCGATTACCATATTTTTGTGTGCTATTGCCCACGCCTTCCGAGTGGACCGCCCCCCGGACTCGGATCGCCTAAAGTATTTTCGGGAAATCAAATAGGACCTAAGGAATCATAGTCACTGCCTCACCATGATCGTTACTCATCTTTTGCATATTTCGGTGAAAAAACTAGAATTCCGCCCGATTCCCATATTTTTTGTGCTATAGCCCACGCCTTCCAAGTGGTCCCTGGACCCCCGGACCCCGATCGCCTAAAGGTTTTCCGGGACATCAAACATGACCTAAGGAAATATAGTAACTGCTCCACCATGATCGTTCCTCATTTTTGCATTTTTCGGCCAAACAACTAGAATTTCGCGCGATTCCCATTTTTTCGTGTGCTATAGCCCACGCCTTCCGAGTGGTCCCGGGACCCCAGGACCCCAGGAACCATACTCACCTCCTCGCCATGAACGTTCCTCATTTTTTGTATTTTTCGGCCAAAAAACTAGAATTCCGCCCGATTCCCATATTTTCGTATGCTATAGCCCACACCTTACGAGTGGGCCGCCCCCCCGGACTCGGAACGTCTAAAATTTTTCTGGGCCATTAAATACGACCTAAGGAAGCATAGTCACCGCCCCGCCATGATCGTTCCTCACCTTTTGAGTTTTTCGGCCAAAAATTTAGAATTCCGCCCGATTGCCATATTTTCCTGTGCTATATAGCCCACGCCTTCAAAGTGGTCCAGGGACCCCCGGACCCCAATCGCCTAAAACTTTTCTGGGCCATCAAATATGACCTACGAAACCAAAGTCACCGCCCCGCCATGATCGTTCTTCATTTTTTGAATTTTTCGGTGAAAAAACTAGAATTCCGCACGATTCCCATATTTTCGTATGCTATAATAGCCCACGCCTTCCCAATGGGTAGGGCCCCCAGGAGCCGGATCGCCTAAAAAATTTTCGGGCCATCAAATACGAACTAATGTACCATAGTCACCGCCCCTCCATGAACGTTCCTTGTTGTTTGCGCTTTTCAGCGAAAAAAATAGAATTTCGTCTGATTCCCATATTTTCGTGTGCTATAGCCCACACCTTCCGAGTGGGCCAGGCCTCCTTGACTCGGAACGTCTAAAAAATTTTCGGGCCATTAAATACGAGCTAAGGAACCATAGTCACCACCCCGCAATGATCGTTTCTCACTTTTTGCGTTTTTCGGCCTATATTTTCGTGTGCTATCCCACGCATTCAAAGTGGTCCCGGGACCCCCGGACCTCGATCGGCAAAAAATATTTCCGGGCCATCAAATATGACCTAAGGAACTATAGTCACCGCCTCGCCATGATCGTTCCTCATTTTTTTCATTTTTCGGCCAAAAAAACTAGAATTCCGCCTGATTCCCATCTTCCAATTGGTCCCGGAACCCCCGGACCCCGGATCACATAAAAATTATCCGTGCCATCAAATACGACCTAAGGAACCATAATCCTCTCCCCGCCATGATCGTTCCTCATATTTTGCATTTTACGCCCAAAATTTGAATTACGCTTGATTCCCAAATTTTCGTGTGTTATAGCCTACGCGTTCCAAGTGGTCCCGGAACCCCCGGACCCCGGATCGCCTAAAATTTTTCTGGGCCATCAAATTCGACCTAGGGAACCATAATCCCCGCCCCTCCATGATCATTCCTCATATTATGCATTTTACGGCCAAACAATTAGAATTACGCCTGATTCCCATATTTTCGTGTGTCATAGCCCACGCCTTCCAATTGGTCCCGGGACCCCTGGACCCCAGATCGCCTAAAAACATTTTGGGTCATCAAGTACGACCTAAGGAACCATAGTCACCGCTCCGCCATGATCGTTCCTCTTTTTTGTTTTTTTCGGCCAAAAAACTAGAATTCCGCCTGATTCCCATATTTTCGCGTGTTATAGCCCACGCCTTCCTAGTGGTCCTGGGACCACCGGACCCCGATCGCCTAAATTTTTTTCGGGCCATCAAATAAGACCTAAGGAACCATAGTCACCTTCCCACCATGATCGTTCCTCATTTTTTGCATTTTTCGGCCAAAAAACTAGAATTTCGCCCGATTCCAATATTTTTATATGCTATAATAGCCCACGCCTTCCCAATGGGTAGGGCCCCCCGGAGCCGGATCGCCTAAAATTTATTCGGGCCATCAAATACGACCTAAGGAACCATAGTCACCGCCCCGCCATGAACATTCCTAGTTGTTTGTGTTTTTCAGCGAAAAAACTAGTATTCCGTCTGATTCCCATATTTTCGTATGCCACACCTTCCGAATGGGCCGGGCCCCCTAGACTCGGAACGTCTAAAATTTTTCCGTTCCATTAAATACGACCTAAGCAACCATAGTCACCGCCCCGCCAGGATCATTCCTCATTTTTTGAATTTTTCGGCCAAAAAACTAGAATTCCGTCCGTTTCCCATATTTTTGTGTGGTATTGCCCATGCCTTCCGAGTGGGCCGGGCCTCCCGGACACGTATCGCCTAAAATTATTTTAGGTCATTAAATACGACCTAATGAACCATAGTCACCGCCCTGCCATGATCGTTCCTCATTTTTGGCATTTTTCGGCCAAAACACTAGAATTCCGTCCGATTCCCATATTTGTTTGTGCTATTGCCCACGCCTTCCGAGTGGTCCCGGGACCCCCGGACCCCGATCGCTTAAAATTTTTCGGGCCATCAAATATGACCCAAGGAACCTTAGTAACCTCCCCGCCATGATCGTTCCTCATTTTTTGCATTTTTCGGCCAAAAAATAAGAATTCCGCGTGATTCCCATATTTTTCTGTGCTGTAGCCCACGCATTCTGAGTGGGCCAGGCCCCCTGACTCGGATCGCCTAATATTTTTTCGGGCCATCAAATAAGACCTAAGGAACCATAGTCACCTCCCCGCCATGATCGTTCCTCATTTTATGCATTTTTGGGCGAAAAAACTAGAATTCCGCCTGATTCCCATATTTTCATATGCTATAATAGCCCACGCCTTCCCAATGGGTAGGGCCCCCGGAGCCAGATCGCCTAAAATTTTTCCGTGCCATCAAATACGACCTAAGGAACCATAGTCACCGCCCCGCCATGAACGTTCCTAGTTGTTTGCGTTTTTCAGCGAAAAAACTAGAATTCCGTCCGATTCCCATATTTTCGTATGCTATAGCCCACACCTTCCGAGTGGGCCGGGCCCCCTGGACTCGGAACGTCTAAAATTTTTCCGTTCCATTAAATACGACCTAAGGAACCATAGTCGCCGCCCCGCCATGATCGTTCCTCATTTTTCGCGTTTTTCGGCCATAAAACTAGAATTCCGTCCGATTCCCATATTCTTTTATGCTATTGCCCACGCCTTCCGAGTGGTCCCGGGAACCCCGGACCCCGATCGCCTAAAACCGTTCCGGACCATCAAATACGACATAAGAAACCATAGTCACCGCCCGCCATGATCGTTCCTCATGTTTTGCATTTTCGGCCAAAAAACTAGAATTCCGCCCGATTCCCATATTTTTATGTGCTATAGCCCATGCATTCCAAGTGGTCCCGGGGACCCCGGACCCCGATCGCCTAAAACTTTTCCGGGCCATCTAACATGACCTAAGGAACCATAATAACTGCCCCGCCATGATCGTTCATCATTTTTTGCATTTTTCCGCCAAACAACTAGAATTCCGCGCGATTCCCATATTTTCGTGTGATAGCCCACGCCTTCCGAGTGGTCCCGGGACCACCGGACCCTGATCGCCTAAAATTTTTCGGACCATAAAATATGACCTAAGGAACCATACTCACCGCTCCGCCATGAACGTTCCTAGTGTTTTGAGTTTTTCGGTCAAAAAACTAGAATTTCACGCGATTCCTAGATTTTCGTGTGCTATAGCCCAGGCCTTCCAAGTGCTCCCGGGGACCCCCGGACCCCGATCTCCTAAAATATTTCCGGACCATCAAATACGACCTAAGGAACCATAATCACTGCCCCGCCATGAACGTTCCTAATTGTTTGCGCTTTTCAGCGAAAAAACTAGAATTCCGCCCGATTCCCATATTTTCGTGTGCTATTGCCCACACATTCCGAGTGTGCCGGCCCCCCCGGACTCTGAACGTCTAAAATTTTTCCGGGCCATTAAATACGACCTAAGGAATCATAGTAACCGCCCCGCCATGATCGTTCCTCACTTTTTGCATTTTTCGGAGAAAACATTAGAATTCCACTCGATTCCCATATTTTCGTGTGCTATAGCCCACGCCTTCAAAGTGGTCCCGGGACCCCCGGACCCCGATCGCCTAAAACTTTTTCGGGCAATCAAATAAAACCTAAGGAACCATAGTCACCTCCCTGCCATGATCGTTCCTCATGTTTTGCATTTTTCGGCAAAAAAACTAGAATTCCGCCTGATTCCCATATTTTAGTATGCTATAATAGCCCACGCCTTCCCAATGGGTAGGGCCCCCCGGAGTCGGATCGCCTAAAATTTTTCCGGGACTAATACGACCTAAGGAACCATAGACACCGCCCCACCATGAGCGTTCCTAGTTGTTTGCATTTTTCAGCAAAAAAAACTAGAATTCCGTCAGATTCCCATATTTTCGTGTGCTATAGCCTACACGTTCTAAGTGGGCCGGGCCCCCTGGACTCGGAATGTCAAAAAAATTTTCGGGCCATTAAATACGACCTAAGGAAGCATATTCCCCGCCCCGCCATGATCGTTCCTCACCTTTTGCGTTTTTTGGCCAAAAAATTAGAATTCCGCCCGCTTCCCATATTTTCGTGTGCTATAGCCCACGCCTTCAAAATGGTCCCGGGACCCCGATCGCCAAGAAGTTTTTCCTGCCTTCAAATAAGACCTAAGAAACCATAGTCACCGCCCTGCCATGATCGTTCCTCATTTTTTGCATTTTTCGGCCAAAACACTAGAATTCCGTCTGATTCCCATATTTGTTTGTGCTATTGCCCACACCTTCAGAGTGGTCCCGGGACCCCCGGACCCCGATCGCTTAAAATTTTTCCGGGCCATCAAATATGACCCAAGGAACCTTAGTAACCTCCCCGCCATGATCGTTCCTCAATTTTTACATTTTTCGGCCAAAAAATAAGAATTTCGCGTGATTCCCATATTTTTCTGTGTTGTAGCCCACGCCTTCCGAGTGTGCCGGGACCCCTGACTCGGATCGCCTAAAATTTTTTCGGGCCATCAAATAAGACCTAAGGAACCATAGTCACCTCCCCGCCATGATTGTTCCTCATTTTATGCATTTTTCGGCGAAAAAACTAGAATTCCGCCCGATTCCCATATTTTCATATGCTATAATAGCCCACGCCTTCCCAATGGATAGGGCCCCCCGGAGCCGGATCGCCTAAAATTTTTCCATGCCATCAAATACGACCTAAGGAACCATAGTCACTGCCCCGCCATGAACGTTCCTAGTTGTTTGCGTTTTTCAGCGAAAAAACTAGAATTCCGTCTGATTCCCATATTTTCGTATGCTATAGCCCACACATTCCGAGTGGGCCGGGCCCCCTAGACTCGGAACGTCTAAAATTTTCCGTTCCATTAAATACGACCTAAGGAAACCTAGTCGCCGCCCCGCCATAACCGTTCCTCATTTTTTGCGTTTTTCGGCCATAAAACTAGAATTCCGTCCGATTCTAATATTTCTTTTTGCTATTGCCCACGCCTTCGGAGTGATCCCGGGACCCCCGGACCCCGATCGCCTAAAATTTTTCCGGACCATCAAATATGACCTAAGAAACCATAGTCACCGCCCGCCATGATCGTTCCTCATGTTTTGCATTTTCGGACAAAAATCTAGAATTCCGCCCGATTCCCATATTTTTGTGTGCTATAGCCCACGCCTTCCAAGTGGTCCCGGGGCCCCCGGACCCCGATGGCCTAAAAATTTTCCGGGCCTTCTAACACGACCTAAGGAACCATAATAACTGCCCCGTCATGATCGTTCCTCATTTTTTGCATTTTTTCGCCAAACAGCTAGAATTCCGCGTGATTCCCATATTTTCGTGTGATAGCCCACGCTTTCCGAGTGGTCCCGGGACCACCGAACCCCGATCGCCTAAAATTTTTCCGGACCATAAAATATGACCTAAGGAACCATACTCACCGCCTCGCCATGAATGTTCCTAGTGTTTTGCGTTTTTCGGTAAAAAAACTAGAATTCCACGCGATTCCCAGATTTTTGTGTGCTATAGCCCACGCCTTCCAAGTGCTCTCGAGGACCCCCTAACCCCGATCGCCTAAAATTTTTCCGTGCCATCAAATATGGCCTAAGGAACCATAGTCACCGCCCCGCCATGAACGTTCCTAGTTGTTTGCGATTTTAAGCGAAAAAACTAGAATTCCGTCCGATTCCCATATTTTAGTATGCTATAGCCCACACCTTCCGAGTGGGCCGGGCCCCCTGGACTCGGAACGTCTAAAATTTTTCCGTTCCATTAAATACGACCTAAGGAACCATTGTCGCCGCCCCGCCATGACCGTTCCTCATTTTTTACGTTTTTCGGCCATAAAACTAGAATTCTGTCCGATTCCCATATTTTTTATGCTATTGCCCACGCCTTCGGAGTGGTCCCGGGACCCCCGGACCCCGATCGCCTAAAATTTTTCCGGACCATCAAATGCGACCTAAGAAACCATTCACCGCCCGCCATGATCGTTCCTCATGTTTTGCATTTTCGGCCAAAAAACTAGAATTCCGCCCGATTCCCATATTTTTGTGTGTTATAGCCCACGCCATCCAAGTGGTCCCGGGGACCCCGGACCCCGATCGCCTAAAAATTTTCCGGGCCTTCTAACACGACCTAAGGAACCATAATAACTGCCCCGCCATGATCGTTCCTCATATTTTGCATTTCTCCGCCAAACAACTAGAATTCCGCGCGATTCTCATATTTTCGTGTGATAGCCCAGGCCTTCCGAGTGGTCCCGGGACCACCGGACCCCGATCGCCTAAACTTTTTCTGGACCATAAAATATGACCTAAGGAGCCATACTCACCGCCCCGCCATGAACGTTCCAAGTGTTTGGCATTTTTTGGTCAAAAAACTAGAATTTCACGCGATTCCCAGATTTTCGTGTGCTATAGCCCACGCCTTCCAAGTGCTCCCGAGAACCCCCGGACCCCGATCGCCTAAAATTTTTCCGGACCATCAAATACGACCTAAGGAACCATAATCACTGCCCCGCCATGAACGTTCCTAATTGTTTGCGCTTTTCAGCGAAAAAACTAAAATTCCGCGCCCGATTCCCATATTTTCGTGTGCTATTGCCCACACTTTCCGAGTGTGCCGGGCCCCCCGACTCGGAACGTCTAAAATTTTTTCGGGCCATTAAATACGACCTAAGGAATCATAGTCACCGCCCCGCTATGATCGTTCCTCACTTTTTGCATTTTTCGGCCAAAACATTATAATTCCACCCGATTCCCATATTTTCGTGTGCTATACCCACGCCTTCAAAGTGGTCTCGGGACCCCCGGACCCCGATCGCCTAAAATTTTTTCGGGCCATCAAATAAAACCTAAGGAACCATAGTCACCTCCCCGCCATGATCGTTCCTCATGTTTTGCATTTTTCGGCAAAAGAACTAGAATTCCGCCCGATTCCCATATTTTAGTATGCTATAATAGCCCACGCCTTCCCAATGGGTAGGGCCCCCCGGAGTCGGATCGACTAAAAGTTTTCTGGGACTAATACGACCTAAGGAACCATAGTCACCGCCCCTCCATGAACGTTCCTAGTTGTTTGCGTTTTTCAGCAAAAAAACTAGAATTCCGTCAGATTCCCATATTTTCCGGGCCATTAAATACGACCTAAGGAAGCATAGTCCCCGCCCCGCCATGATCGTTCCTCACTTTTTGCGTTTTTCGGCCAAAAAATTAGAATTACGTCCGCTTCCCATATTTTCGTGTGCTATAGATCACGGCTTCAAAATGGTCCCGGGACCCCGATCGCCTAGAAGTTTTTCGTGCCTTCAAATAAGACTTAAGAAACCATAGTCATCGCCCCGCCATGATCGTTCCTCATTTTTTGTATTTTTCGGCCAAAAAACTAGAATTCCGCCCGATTCCCATATTTTCGTGTGCACACACGAAAATATGGGAATCGGGCAGAATTCTAGTTTTTTGGCCGAAAAATGCAAAAAATGAAGAACGATCATGGCGGAACGGTGACTATGGTTCCTTAGGTCGTATTTGATGGCCCGAAAAAAGTTTTGGCGATCCTAGTCCGGGAGACCCGGCCCACTCGGAAGGCGTGGGCTATAGCACACGAAAATATGGGAATCGGGCGGAATTCTAGTTTTTTGGCCGCAAAACACAAAATATGAGTAACGATCATGGCGAGGTGGTGACTATTGTTTCTTAGGTCGTATTTGATGGTCCGGAAAAATTTTAGGCGATCGGGGTCCGGGATTCCATACCCATTGGGAAGGCGTGGGCAATTATAGCACACGAAAATATGGGAATCGTACGGTATTCTAGTTTTTTAGCCGAAAAATGCAAACAATGAGGAATGATCATGGCGGGGCAGTTCCTATGGTTCCTTAGGTTGTATTTGATGGCCTGGAAAAATTTTAGGCGATCGGGGTCCGGTGATCCCGGGACCACTTGGAAAGCGTGGGCTGTAGCACACAAAAATATGGAAACCGAGCGGAATTCTAGTTTTTTGGCCGAAAAATGTGAAAAATGAGGAACGATCATGGCGAGGTGGTGACTATGGTTCCTTAGGTCCTATTTTATGGCCCGAAAAAACTTTAGGCAATCCGAGTACGGGGGGCTCGGCCCACTCGGAAGGTGTGGGCAATAGCAAACAATAATATGGTAATCGGGCAGAATTCTAGTGTTTTGGCCGAAAACTGCATAAAATGAGGAACGATCATGGCGGGGCGGTGACTATGGTTCCTTAGGTTGTATTTGATGGCTGGAAACTTTTTAGGTGATCGGGGTCCGGGGTTCTCGGGACCACTCGGAAAGCGTGGGCTATAGCAAATGAAAATATGGAATCGCGCGGAATTCTAGGTTTTTTGCCAAAAAATACAAAAACATAGGAACGATCATGGCGGGGCGGTGACTATGGTTTTTTAGGTCGTATTTGATGGTCTGGAAAAACTTTAGGCGATAGGGGTCCGGGGGTCTGGGACCACACGGAAGGCGTGGGCTATAGCACACGAAAATATGGGAATCGTGCGAAATTCTAGTTTTTTGGCCGAAAAACGCAAAAATGAGGAACGATCATGGCAGGGCGGTGACTATGGTTCCTTAAATCATATTTTATGGCCCGTAAAAATATTAGGCGATCGGGGTCCGGGGTTCCCGGGACCACTTGGAAGGCGTGGGCTATAACACACGAAAATATGGTAATCGGGCGAAATTCTAGTTTTTTGGCCGAAAAATGCAAAAAATGAGGAACGATCATTGCAGAGCGGTGACTATGGTTCCTTAGGTCGTATTTGACGGCCCGAAAATTTTTTAGGCGATCCGAGTCCGGAAGGCCCGGCCCACTCGGAAGACGTGGGCTATTTAGTACACGAAAATATGGGAATCACGCGAAATTCTAGTTTTTTGACCGAAAAACGCAAAAATGGGGAATGATCATGGCGGGGTGGTAACTATGGTTCCTTAGGTCGTATTTAACGGCCCGAAAATTTTTTAGGCGATCCGAGTCCGGAAGGCCCGGCCCACTCGGAAGACGTGGGCTATTTAGCACACGAAAATATGGGAATCACGCGGAATTCTAGTTTTTTGGCCGAAAATTCAAAAAATGAGGAACGATCATTGCGGGGCGGTGACTATGGTTCCTTAGGTCGTATTTAATGGCCTGAAAATTTTTTAGGCGATCTGAGTCTGGAAGGCCCGGCCCACTCGGAAGACGTGGGCTATTTAGCACACGAAAATATGGGAATCACGCGGAATTCTAATTTTTTGGACGAAAAATGCAAAAATGGGGAACGATCATGGCGGGGCGGTTATTATGGTTCCTTGGGTTGTATTTGATGGCCCGGAAAAATTTTAGGCGATCGGGGTCCGGGGGTACCGGGACCACTTGGAAGGCGTGAGCTATAGCACACGAAAATATGGGAATCGGGCGGAATTCTAGTTTTTTGGCCGAAAAATGCAAAATATTAGCAACGATCATGGCGGGGCGGTGACTATTGTTCCTTAGGTCGTATTTGATGGCCCGGAAAAATTTTAGGCGATCCGTGTCTGGTAGGCCCGGCCCATTCGGAAGGCTTGGGCAATAACACACGAAAATATGGGAATCGGGCGGAATTCTAGTTTTTTGGACGTAAAATGCAAAAAATGAGGACCGATCATGGTGGAGCGGTGACTATGGTTCCTTAGGTCGTATTTGTTGGCCCAGAAAAATATTAGGCGACCGGGGTCCGAGGTTCCCGGGACCACTTGGAAGGCGTGGGCTGTAGCACACAAAAATATGGGAATCGAGCGGAATTCTAGGTTTTTGGCTGAAAAATGCAAAAAATGAGGAACGATCATGGCGGGGCGGTGAATATGGTTCCTTAGGTCGTATTTGATGGCCCGGAAAAATTTTAGGCGATCCGAGTCCTGGAGGCCCGACCCACTCGGAAGGCGTGGACAATAGTAGACGAAAATATGGGAATCACGCGGAATTCTAGTTTTTTGGCAGAAAAATGCAAAAAATGAGGAACGATCATGGCGGGGTGGTTACTATGGTTCCTTGGGTCGTATTTTATGGCCCAAAAAAATTTAGGCGATCAGGGTCCGGGGGTCCCGGGACCACTTTGAAGGCGTGTGCTATACACACGAAAATATGGGAATCGGGCAGAATTCTAGTTTTTTGGCCGAAAAATGCAAAAAATGAGGAACGATCATGGCGGAACGGTGACTATGGTTCCTTAGGTCGTATATGATGGCCCAGAAAAAGTTTTGGCGATCCTAGTCCGGGAGACCCGGCCCACTCGGAAGGCGTGGGCTATAGCACACGAAAATATGGGAATCGGGCGGAATTCTAGTTTTTTGGCCGCAAAACACAAAATATGAGTAACGATCATGGCGAGGCGGTGACTATTGTTTCTTAGGTCGTATTTGATGGTCCGGAAAAATTTTAGGCGATCGGGGTCCGGGATTCCTTACCCATTGGGAAGGCGTGGGCAATTATAGCACACGAAAATATGGGAATCGTACGGAATTCTAGTTTTTTAGCCGAAAAATGCAAACAATGAGGAATGATCATGGCGGGGCAGTTCCTATGGTTCCTTAGGTCGTATTTGATGGCCCGGAAAAATTTTAGGCGATCGGGGTCCGGGGATCCCGGGACCACTTGGAAAGCGTGGGCTATAGCACACAAAAATATGGGAAACGGGCGGAATTCTAGTTTTTTGGCCGAAAAATGCAAAAAATGAGGAACGATCATGGCGAGGTGGTGACTATGGTTCCTAAGGTCCTATTTTATGGCCCGAAAAAACTTTAGGCAATCCGAGTACGGGGGGCTCGGCCCACTCGGAAGGTGTGGGCAATAGCACACAATAATATGGTAATCGGGCGGAATTCTAGTGTTTTGGCCGAAAACTGCATAAAATGAGGAACGATCATGGCGGGGCGGTGACTATGGTTCCTTAGGTCGTATTTGATGGCTGGAAAACTTTTAGGCGATCGCGGTCCGGGGTTCCCGGGACCACTCGGAAGGCGTGGGCTATAGGAAATGAAAATATGGAATCGCGCGGAATTCTATGTTTTTTGCCAAAAAATACAAAAACATAGGAACGATCATGGCGGGGCGGTGACTATGGTTCCTTAGGTCGTATTTGATGGTCCGGAAAAACTTTAGGCGATAGGGGTCCGGGGGTCTGGGACCACTCGGAAGGCGTGGGCTATAGCACACGAAAATATGGGAATCGCGCGGAATTCTAGTTTTTTGGCTGAAAAACGCAAAAAATGAGGAACGATCATGGCAGGGCGGTGACTATGGTTCCTTAAATCATATTTTATGGCCCGTAAAAATATTAGGCGATCAGGGTCCGGGGTTCCCGGGAACACTTGGAAGGCGTGGGCTATAACACACGAAAATATAGGAATCTGGCGGAATTTTAGTTTTTTGGCCGAAAAATGCAAAACATGAGGAACGATCATTGCGGGGCGGTGACTATGGTTCCTTAGGTCGTATTTGACGGCCCGAAAAAATTTTAGGCGATCCGAGTCCGAAGGCCCGGCCCACTCGGAAGACGTGGGCTATTTAGCACACGAAAATATGGGAATCACGCGGAATTCTAGTTTTATTGCCGAAAAACGCAAAAATGGGGAACGATCATGGCGGGGCGGTTATTATGGTTCCTTGGGTCGTATTTGATTGCCCGGAAAAATTTTAGGCAATCGGGGTCCGGGGGTACCGGGACCACTTGGAAGGCGTGAACTATAGCACACGAAAATATGGGAATCGGGCGGAATTCTAGTTTTTTGGCCGAAAAATGCGAAA
>NW_027438796.1:0-23601 GCF_000715075.1 Nicotiana tabacum | reverse complement strand
CAAGTAGGTGTGTCACCTACTTGCTTAAATGAAAGCCCAAAAATGGGCCATTTCGGGTCGTCCAAAGAGGCCTTTTAAGGGCCTATTTTCTTCATATATTAGACTCAAAATAGAGCATAATAAACAGACATAAGCTCTGCAAAGAATCCTCCCAAAAATTTCCCACAAACCCTAATTGATTTTCTCTCCCTTTCAAGTTCCAATTGGAGGTAAAACTTAGAGTTTGAAGAACCAAGATAGGAGCTGAGTTATCCAACAAATAAGGTGAGTTTACTGCTCTCTTTCATCCATTTTTTCTGCTGTAAATTCATGGTAAGTCGTTCTATACTTGTAAGAACTCACGGGATGGTGATCGGAAGCCGTGAGTTCGAGTTATTCACTTGTAGCGGACTGTTTTGTGGACTGTTTTGTGTTGCTGTTGGGCTGCGTGTTTTATTACTATTTTGTGGAGTTTTGGAGGAGGAAGGGGGTTTATAAACACCATATAAATGTAGGGTGGTTGGCTGGTCGTTCGTCATAACATTTTCGGGTCGTTTGACACTACTACGGTGGTCGTTTTGTGTATGAAGAGATTGGGGTGTGTTGGGCTGTTTTGTAGTATTTGATGGTGTATATAGGGCTGGAAAATGATGTATATATGTTGTTATTGTTCTGTCCTTGTATTGTTGGTGTTATCTTGAAGTTGGAGGAAGGGCATATTATAGGGGAGATGCTGCCCGTTTTAATACAAAATAGGTTTGTCGTTCGTTGTGCGATAGTTGTACCTTTCGTAACTTAACGATAGTATTATTATCATTCTTGTAGATTAAGGTGCGAAGAGGTGAGTTCAACTTGGTGATTGAAAAGATTGTGATAAGGTATGTTAAGGCTAAGCCTTCCTTCGTTTTGGCATGATCTCGTAGCTACATGTGTTAGTAATGAGACAAAAGAGAAGTTCATATTCATGAATTTATTCACACTATTCTAGTCTCATAAGTTACAATATTATTCCTTATCGAGACTCTATATTCAATTTTAGTATTGTCTTCTTCCAGTCAAGAGAGCAGCAAGCCTATATATACAGTATTACAGTATTTTCATTACCATCGAGCTATAATCGATGGGCAGGCCCCTATTGGGCAACCTCTGATCAGATGGAAAGTTATATACCGAGCCTACTGTGGCCGAGCGCCTATGAGCGAGCCCAGCATGGTCGAGATACATAGCCTAGTATGGCCGAGCGCCTATAAGCGAGCCTACTATGGCAGAGCAGTTATATATACCGAGCCTTATAAGGCCGTACAATTATTTTACTTACTATATTGAAGGAGTTGAGTCAGTATCAGCAGGTAAGTATATCTCCAGATCATCTTTGACTCCCAGTTAATTTCAGCTATCATATTATCAGTTCAGTTTTAGATTTCAGTTATTTTATTGCCTTACATACTCGGTACATTATTTCGTACTTGACGTCCCTTTTTGGGGGCGCTGCATTTCATGCGTGCAGGTTCAGACAGACAGACGGGTAGACCTCCTCAGTAGGTGTTTTCCGAGTTCCGCCTGATCGGTAAGCTCCACGTCTTTCGGAGTTGCCAGGACTAGAGTTTTGTGTACATCTTATGTATATCTGTATATATGTTATGGGTAGGTCGGGGCCCTGTTCCGATCACAGTACATCTATCAGTAGAGGCTTGTAGGCATATCCTGTTGGTTAGTGCATTATGTTGGGTTTGTATAAATTGGTGGTTTGTCAGCTGTAGTAGCTATGACGGCCTTGTTGGCCTAGCTTTATATTGATATTTAGTTAGTGCTAGTTTCCATTCAGTTTTATATTTTGCTTCCCAAATTGTCTTGCAAGGTGGCCCCATGGCCAAAGTATGACATTATGTGTTCAGAGTCCCTTAGTCGCAATTTGGTACGCCAGGTTAGGTGAGGCACGGGGTGCTTGTCTCGCTCCTAGGTTCGGGGCGTGACATGCGATTCCAACAGCTGCTGCCTAGAAACAGCAGAAATCCCAGCATTTTCAACAAGTCCAAATTCGATCTGAACCTCGTCCGAAACTCATCCGAACTACCCAGGACCTCGTCCGAATTTACCAATAAGTCTCGTAGCACAAAACAGACCTACTCGGGGTTTCAAATTACATCAACAACACCAAAATTATGAATCGCGCGTTGAATATAAATTTTGAGTTTTCAAATCTTTCAACTTCTTTATTTTGCGCCGAAACGTATCAAATCAATTCGGAATGACTTCAAATTTTGCACACAAGTCATAAATAACGTAATGGAGCTATTCCAATTTTTGGAATTGAAATTTTCCCTCATTATCAAAAATTCAACCTTCGGTCGGACTATCCAAAAATCTTCTATTTTCTAACTTTCGCCAAATTGCGTCGAATTGTTCTACGGACTTCCAAATCCAAATCCGAACATACGCCTAAGTCCGAAATCACCGTACGAAGCTATTAACATCAACAAAATTCCATTCTGGGGTCGTTTTCTCAAAAGTCAAACTAAATAAGAATTGTTCTTTCAATTTAATTCTAAATCTTCTGAAAATCAAACTCAATCACACCCGCGAGTCATAATACATATTGCGAAACTTCTCGAGACCTTAAATCACCGAACGAGATGTTAATTCTTAAAATGACAAGTCGTGTCATTACATTCTCCCCCTCTTAAACATGAGTTCGTCCTCGAACATGCTAAGAATTATTCTGATGACATTAAATTACTGAGTGTATTATTTAACACATACTCACAGGTGATTCTACGTTACCATAAATTTAACACCGGTCCGACAACATCATCTCAGTGGAGATTATTTCTTTTATTCACACTTATAAGCCTTTAAGCCCATCCTTTACACTCTAAATAAATTTCAAATTCCTGACATCAACACACGGTATTAGTCTCAACCGGCTATAGCAATTCGTTACGCACACATCATACGCATGTCTATAACCACATCCCTGGTCATAATAGTTGTTTATAATTCATTTCCAGCATCCTCAATTAATCTCATATTCACCAAAAATCTCATTTCAACTGTTTGTAACACTGACAGCAACACACGAGGCATGAATACCTCATAATTATTTTATCTGAATTAACGAGTCACATTTAACGCCACCTGGGAACCCACCTTATAGGCTAAAACTCAATGTTTACAGCACAAATATGGCTAAATATGCAAAGAAAAATATACAAGAATTATCAAATAAGCCTAGCATGAGTATCTCCATATTACTACTATAGTACAAATTTTAATTTCACAAAAGGAGTATTTAAACTCATAAAAATTTTCACCACAAGGACCTCGTCCTTATATAACTTCCACCACAGCTTGTAGCCCGATTTAAATATTTCACATCATATATAAAAAATGTGAGGATCTCGTCCTCAACTCCGAATCGCAAGTATTTTGCACATTGTGCCAACTGAATTTTTCAATTTCCTTTCTTTCTTATTTTCAGTAAATGTCGTAAATAATTTTCTCGACAATAATGAACCCTCATACCGATAGGGCATATAATTCATAAAACTGAATTCAATTATTCCGAAATCACATCGAAACCCACTATAGAGAGTAATAAAAAGTCACATTTGGACTTATAGCCCTCAATGGTGTACACAAATAAAAATGATAGACATGTGCTAACATCATCAACCCTCCCAACAGGGATAAACATATAAGTGGATCAAAAACATTATGAAGCTCACCCATAAGCGGAGCATAATAGGAGGACTCACCTCAATATTCAGAACCGAATCAAATTAAGGGAAAAATATCTTCATAACAAATCAGAATCACACCTGTAACGACACCCTCTGTTGTATTGGCCTCAGCCATACCATAGCAAATATATCAATGGGCTGGGCCTCCCCCTCTAGGGCGCCCTCTACCCGCCTATCCTCCACCACTAACTGGTTGTGCACCTGGGGTAGTAATTGCATTGGGTCCCATGGCCTGAGTGTTCTGATAAAATCTACCCCTCCCAAGTCTGGGACAATCTCTCATAATGTGCCTAGTATCACCACACTCATAAAAACCCCTCTGAGGTTGCGGCTACTCGTACGGAGTCTGTGCCGGATAAATGGAATAACCACTGTAAGAATCTCATGTCGGTGGTGCACTATAAGAACTTACTGGAGCACCACGAGTAATCTGATGTGCGAACTGAGCTGGCCGACTGCTCGAGCCTCCACCATAATGGGTCATAGCCAAAGAGTAAAATCCACTGAACCCTCCACAGCTTCGAGACCTTTTGGCCTCCTTATACTCTCTTTCCTCACCTAGAACACCCTCAATCCTCCTCTTAATCTCCACTACTTGTTGAAATGGAGTATCGGTTTGTAGCTCTCGAGCCATGCATATTTTAAGATCATAATCGATCCCCTCAATGAATCTGTGAACCCGTTCTCTGACTGTAGGTGCCAAGATAGGTGCATGACGGGCTAATTCACTGAACCTGATAGCATATTCTGACATTGTCATAGTTTTTTGACGCAACCTTTCAAACTCTATGTGCCATGCATCTCAGAGACTCTGGGGAACAAACTCTTTCAGAAACATTTCCGAAAATTGAGCCCAAGTTGGTGTTGTTGCATCGGCTGGTCTACCTTCTTCATAAACTTGCCACCACTGATACGCTGCGCCTGACAACTGAAATGTAGTAAAGGCTACTCCGCTCACTTCCAAAATACCCATGGTGCGGAGAATACGGTGACATTTTTTCTAGAAATCCTTGGGCATCCTCTGAAGTTGTGCCACTGAAAGTAGGTGGACTATACCTTTTCAAGTCTCTTTTGTTCTTATTCTGATGCCTCTGGCCTAACCTTAGGCTGAACCGAAATTACAGGTTGTACCGGTACTATACCCGAAACCCGACCAATGTGAACTTGCTCCTTTGGAGTCGTGGTAGGAGTCTGAGCTACTCCTCCAATCTGTGAAATATTTGGTACAACAGAGATCAATCCCGCCTGAGTTAATGTACCGAACATACTCAGGAATTGTGCTAAAGTCTCCTGAAGTCTGGGGGTAACAACAGGTGCTTCTGGTACCTGTCCCCCAACTGGAGCTACTGGTGGCTCCTCAACTGTTGTTCTGATAGGTGCTCTAGTCGTGGCACATGCCCTTCCTCGGTCTCTACCTCAGCCCCGGCCTCTTGCAGCCCAAGCAGTATGTGCGGGTGTCTGCTCAGCTGACCCGGTAGCACGTGTCCTCACATCTGTGAGAGAATAGAGATGCAAAAGCTCAAATTCCAAATTCAACAATTTTCACACAACAGGAATGAAAGAAGTGGAAATTTACTAACAGTTCTGCAGCCTCTCGAAGTACGTACAGACGTCTCCGTACTGATCTGCAAGAGTCTACTAGACTCATTCGTGACTCGTAGAACCTATGAATCTAGGGCTCTGATACCAACTTGTCATGACCCAAACTCTCAGCACAAGCATCGTGATGGCACTTAGTCTCTAAGACTAGGTAAACCAAGTACAATTACATTTCAAGCCATTTTTTTATATATACATTAAATAGGTAATCAAAACCAACAGCGAAAATATTCAACAAACAACCTTTCAAGACTTGTAATACTAAGTTACGAACTCTAACTGAACACATGAAATGATATCAAGGATCGAATACTCCATACTGTTTGAATAATAATTGACAGTGCAATAAAATGGAAAGACTCCAAGGAAGTGCGACGACCAAGCAGCTCTACCTTGAATCCTTGCGATCCCACTTTAACTCTGTCCGAGTCTGATAGCTCCAATACCTGACTCTGCACAAAAATGTACAGAAGTGTAGTATGAGTACACCACGGTCAGTACCCAGTAAGCATCAAGACTAACCTCAGTGGAGTAGAGACGAGGTACAGTCAAGACACTCACTAGTCTAATAACCTGTGCAATATGATATACAAAAAAATAGGAAACAAATAACAATAAGGGCAACACAAATCAACCAGTGATATGCATAGCAGGGCAACAAGAACACCATTAATATCGCTCAACAATTAATAAATACACGTACACCCAATTAAATCAAATTCTTCAAATAAATATCTTTCACATATAATTCTTCCAAATAACTCTCTTTCAAATATAATTTCCTCAAATAAATATCTTTCAAATATAATTCTTTCAATAAATCTTTTTCAAATATAATTTCCTTAAATAAATATCTTTCTAATATAATTCTTTCAAATAATTATTTTGAATATAATTCTTTCAATTAAAAGTCACCATGTGACACACCATTTCATAATCATAAAAATAAGGGTCTCAACTCTTTTTCATATTTTTAGTAAATACGGTTCTCAGCCCACTTTCATATTTTTACGGAACTTCGTGTCCATAATTAAATCATTATATTTCTCCGGTACCTCATGCCCACTTTTCATATCACAACTGCACGGACATTTCACGTGCCAATATTTTCTCGGCACCTCGTGCCCACATTTTAGATTTGTTGCAGCGTGCAACCCGATCCCATATAACATTACCTGCCCGACAATAGCCACAGGCTCATAATTTCAACATAAATCGGGCTATTATCAAGTTTACCAAAACAACAAGACAAGTTGCACAAGATATAAAAATGAACACAAGGAATACCCTAATATCACAAGAGAATTACCAACACAATAATTCCACATCATCCCATATTATTCCTCACAATAGCCACCTTTATCTCTCCTATAGCCACCCTTATCACTCCTATAATAGACTCTCTTATCCCTCCCCCCTGAAAATATCAATAGCCACCCTTATCGCTCCTATAGCCACCCTTATCGCTCCGCCCAGACAATATCCCAACACACATAACAACAGTGAAATGCCTCCCTTATGCCCACATAATATCAATAGTCGAATGCCACCCTTATATCCTCAAAATAATCACTCACATAACACAACAATTTACACAGAACATTATCACGGCAACATAACAGAATCAATTCATATCACAATTTGCCCAATGGCCACAACCAATTCCAAAGATATAACAAATTAATTAATTTTACAATAAATAGTTGAAGGCTCCACACAATGTGTATAAGACCTCAAAAACAATCAACAGAGATAGAAATTACTCAGCATAGAACAACGCCTTCATTAATCCAAATTCTCAATAATTATATAAACAGCTCTTCTTAAGCTCATTTTATTTAATTATTTGCAGAGGAAAAATCCATAATGAAAGTAAATTCCAAGAATATCAAACCATCAAACTCACGAAATTCACATAAATATACAGGCAGCATTCACATCAAATCATAATATAAAAACAAATTCAATAAATACGAATTGAGGTATGGCAAACAGATGATTAAATAAATGCCAACAATTATCCAATTTACTACATAATATTCCCAAGAATTTAACACAATAAATTTTGCACATATAGCTCGAGTACGTACTCGTCACCTCGCGTACACGGCTTTTCACATTTCACAAATGGCATATAAGACTCAATGCCTAAGGGGTAATTCCCCCACTCAAGGTTAGGCAAGACACTTACCTTTTTGAAGTTATGCTGATATTCCAAAATTGCCTTCTTGCTTGAATTGACCTCCGGACCGCTTAATCTATCCAAATTAATTGTACAACTTCATTAGAATTCATCGAAAATAATTCTGGATAATAAAATGCCGACTTAAAATTTTATTCTAAAAAGTCAAGCAAAGTCAACATAGGGCCCGCCTCCTTAGAACCCGATATAATTTTCATGAAATCTGAACACTCATTCCGATACGAGTTCAACACACCAATTTTATCCAATTCCGATAACAACTCGACCCCCAAATCTTAAATTCCCATTTTTGAAATGATTTTACAAATATCCTAATTTTCTCCATTAAACTCGAATTAAACGATGAATATAACCATAGATACATGAAATATAATCACTTTAGGATATAGAACACTTACCCCAACCAAAGTTGTGAAAGATCCCTCCAGAATCGCCCAAATCTGAGCTCCAAAAAATCCAAAACGAAAATGGTGAAATGATAATTTTTGGTCCTTAATATTCTGCCTAGTTTCGCACCTGCGGACGAGTCGCCGCATCTGCGGAGCCGCTATTGCGAGACAAAACTCGCTTCTACGAATGCACTGGCCAGCTGCCCCCCTCGCACATGCGGATTCATTCCCGCTTCTACGCAATCGCAGGTGCGCAATTTCTTCCGCTTCTGCAACCAAACACCAGCCCTGTCAATGTCGCTTCTGCGTGGCCACACTTGCGCCCAAAACTCCGCGGGTACAATTCCAACAGCTGCTGCCCAGAAACAGCAGAAATCCTAGCATTTTCAACAAGTCCAAATTCGATCAGAACTTCGTCTGAAACTCATCTGAGCTACCCAGGACCTCGTCCGAATTTACCAATAAGTCTTGTAGCACAACACGGACCTACTCTGGGCTTCAAATTACATCAAACAACACCGAAAGTACAAATCGCACATTGAATCGAATTATGAATTTTCAAATCTACCAACTTCTATATTTTACGCCGAAACGTATCAAATTAATCCGGAATGACTTCAAATTTTGCACACAAGTTATAAATGACGTAATGGAGCTATTCCAATTTCCGTAATCGAAATCTGACCTCATTATAAAAAATTTAACCTTCGGTCGGACTTTCCAAAAATTTTCTATTTTCCAACTTTCGCCAAAATGCGTCGAATTATCCTACGGACTTCCAAATCCAAATCCGAACATATGCCTCCTAAGTCCGAAATCACCATACGAAGCTATTGACATCATCAAAAATCCATTCCGGGGTCGTTTTCTCAAAAGTCAACTGCCACAACCCAAAATCCATTAAGGTCGTGATGGCGACGGATACCACTGCCAGGCAAGCCAACCATAATCAATTAACTTAACTACCCATTTTACTATTTTTGAAATCAAAATTTCTTCAATGAAACAATAAAGATAGAACTCATAGAGTAAATGATAAATATTTGAGCAACTAAATTTCTAAACAATTCACAACCATTCCCAAAATCCGGTGTCACAAGTGTATGAGCCTTTTCTAGGGAATTAAAATAAAATACAGCATCTGTCCAGAATATAAATTAGACAGGAAAATATAATAACTCTGAAGGAGACTCTGTTGGCTGGAGATCATAATATAGAATGCAGCTCACCTATGTCCCCATAATTATTAACCAACCTCTGCGCCCACAAGGTCGTTAGACATATATGTACCTGCACAATAAAATGTGCAACAAGTACAGCATGAGTACGAAAACAACGCGTACCCAGTAAGTATCAAGCCTAATCTCAAAGAGCTAGAGACGAGATGGTCGACTTTGACACTCACTAAGGGTCAATAATAATAAGTAACATAAAAATAGAAATATTTTTATCAACATGATTCACAGAGTTAACAATAATTTTATCGAACCAGCAGAAATAATTAAATTCCTTTAATTCTAATAAATTTCAAATTTATCAATTAGCCTCATTTTGGAATAATCATAATTTCCTTAACAAGCAGAGATAATTAATTCTTTCAATTTCCAATAGTTTCCAACTTATCAATCAAATTCCTTCAAATGCATTAATTCTCAATCTATTAATTAAATCCACAAGCTGCAATTAAAAATAGCAAAGTATCGTGTAATTATTATTATTAGGCACGATTTCTGCCGAGGTCGTACGGCCCGATCCAGAGTGTCATGTACACTGCCGAGGGACGTGCAGCGCGATCCATAGATGCATCTATCCTGCCGAGGCGTTCGGCCCACTCCACAAGAAAGGAGGACATTTTCTTATATACCTCCGGAAGGAGAGTATATTTATTATAGGATCAATTCGAGAGGATGAATAATTCCTTTTAACAATTAATTAATTTAAATAGAAAATTGAGCATATAAAACTTCCATCTTTTAATATGTTTACCTAACAATTCATATATTTCCTAACAATTCACAATTTATATATAATTAAATAAAGAATATAATTTACACAAGTAATTCATGCTTTGTGTCCTAAACTACCCGGACTTTAGCATTAATAGTAGCTACGCACGGACTCTCGTCACCTCGTGCGTACGTAGCCCCCACAATTAACAACCATTATTAATTTAATCACCTATGGGGTAATTTCTCCCTCACAAGATTAGACAAGAGACTTACCTCGCTCCGAAATTCTATAACCGGCTCCAACACCACTCAAACACCTCAACCCGATGCCCGTCTCTTCAAAACTAAACATCGTGCAAACCAATCAAAATATACCCCAATACGTATAATTTAACAACTTATAATGATTTCCAGCTTCGCTCAAAAGCCAACAAAGTCAACCCTCGGGCCCACATGCCCGGATTTTGAAAATTTTCAAAGATAAACTTTACCCATAACACCACGAACTCAAATATATAATTTATTCTTAATTCCATGTCCAATTTTGTGGTCAAAATCCAAAAATACCAAGTTCTATATTTTCTCCCAAAATTCCAAATTTCTACTAATTTCCATATTTAAATCCATATATAAATCATGTATTACACTTGTAATAAAACGAAGATGGAGGACTATGGAAAATAATTGAAAACTAAGCTCAACAGAAGACTATGTGGAATCAATAAAGGTCAGCTCACAAAAAATTACTAAACAAAATCCAATAAAGTACATACACACTGATAATGAGAAATCAAAGACGAAGAGAAGAACCCCAAAATAGTTTCATCTTCACCTTTTTAATTGTCACGACCCGAAATTTTCCACCGACGGGACCGTGATGGCGC
Source organism: Nicotiana tabacum (assembly GCF_000715075.1). Classification (NCBI taxonomy): domain Eukaryota; kingdom Viridiplantae; phylum Streptophyta; class Magnoliopsida; order Solanales; family Solanaceae; genus Nicotiana; species Nicotiana tabacum. The sequence goes on along the minus strand of NW_027438796.1, from coordinate 12,858 downwards.
CTAACATTTCACTTGCCAGGCAAGCCAGCATTAGAGAATCATTAAACCAATTCCTGATTTTTATTCAGTAAATAACAATAATTAACTAAGATGAAATATAATAAGTGCGGAATATCACAAATTTGTATTAATTACTACCACCCGGATCTGGAGTCACAATTCACGAGCATTCTAGAATTTACAACAAGTAATAGTGTGAAGGAAATACAACTGTTTGAATGAAAGAAAATAATAAGACATAAGGGATAGACGGGGACTTTAAGGTCTGTGAACGCCGACAGATCTACCTTGAGTCTCCGGACAGCGGACCAGTAGCAAATCTCGATCAACCTGAGCCGGTATCAAAATCTGTACAGAAAGTGCAGAGTGCAGCATCAGTACAACCGACCCCATGTACTGTAAGTATCGAGCCTAACCTCGGCAGGCAGAGTAGTGACGAGGTTAGGACAAGACACCCACATATAACCTGAACAGTATAATCATACTAGTAGCAATAACAGTAAATAAGAAATAACGGAGAAATAATAGGAGGGGAATATATAATAGGGGAATACAACATAACGAGTGAGAATAATGAAAAGACAAAATTAAACCGGAAATCCTTAAACGAATTGAGCAATTATGACAGCAAGGAAAACTGCACGGCATCACCCTTCGTGCTTTTACTCTCTTCCTCACAATATAAATAAATTATACATGGCATCACCCTTCGTACTTTTACTCTCTTCCTCACAATATTAATAAATTATGCACGGCATCACCCTTCGTGCTTTACACTCTTCCTCGCAATATAATTAAATTATGCACGGCATCACCCTTCGTGATTTACACTCTTCCTCACAATATAATTAAATTATGCACGGCATCACCCTTCGTGCTTTACACTCTTCCTCACAATATAATTAAATTATGCACGGCATCACCCTTCATGCTTTACACTCTTCCTCACAATATAATTAAATTATGCACGGCATCACCCTTCATGCTTTACACTCTTCCTCACAATTCACAAAATCAATAACAACGGATAGAGAGGAGTTTCACAAGAAAATCAATATTTCATAAATGATTACTTTCACAATTTAACATCTCAACCTCGAATCAATATTCACAATTTTATCGACCTTGGTGGAACCGGATACAAGTTTCCCAACATTTCAACAACAACAATAAGCATAGATAACAAGATTTAAGACTACAAATTTGCAATAATAGAATTTCATTCGCGTACTATGACTCGACCACAGCGTATAGATGCTTGTCACCTCAACTATACGTCGTATTCAACAACAAAACACGTAGCAAATACTCACACAATACCTATTCCCTCAAGCCAAAGTTAGACACAACACTTACCTCGCTCCGAAGGCCACTTAATTCTCAATCACAGCTTTTCCTTTGGAATTCACCTTCAAACCACTCGTATCTATTCAAAAATGACTCAATAATATTAAATATTGCTAAAGGAATCAATTATATTGCATAACTTAAATTTCTCAAATTTTCCTCCAAAAAGTCGAAAAATCGACCCCGGGCCTGCTTGGTCAAAACCCGAGGTTCGGACCAAAATCCATTTACCCATTCATCTCCGAGCCCGAATATATAATTGGTTTTGGAATTCGACTTCAAATTGAGGTCTAAATTCCTAAATTCCCGAAATCCCTAGTTTCTACCCTAACCCCTAATTCTACCATGAAAACTCTAGATTTTAGGTTGATAATTCAAGAAATGTAATGGGTAATTGAAAGAAAATAGTTTAGAATCACTTACCAACACTTTGGGGAAGAAAATGACTCTTAAAAATCGCCTCTACCCGTTTGTTTCTTGAAAAATGTTGAAGAAATGGCTTAAACCCGTGTTTGGAGTTTGTTTTAAGTCATTGGACAGGCCTTCATCGCATTCGCGAGAGGCCTGTCATGATCGCGATGCACAGCGGCCTAAGACCTTCGCGTTCGCGAGTCTTTCTACGTGTTCGCATAAGGCAGCTCCCCCCAAGCCTTCGCATTCGCGACCCAGTGGATGCGTTAGCGTAGAAGAACATGACCCCCTTTCCCCAGGTCCCTTAAACTATCGCATTCGCGTGAGACAGATCGCGCTCGTGAAGGGTACCACCCCCAACGCTTCGCGTTCGTGACCAGTCCTTTGCGTTTGCGAAGAAGAAATTTCCCCTGCCCCCATTTTACCTTTCGCGCTCGCGACACTACCTACGCGAACGCGAAGAAGGGTACACCAGAACAGCTGCTGCAGTAAAAATTTTAGATTTTCTAAGTGTAAATCACTCCGTAGCCTATCCAAAACTCACCCGAGCCCTCGGGGCTCCAAACAAAACATGCACACAAGTCTAAAAAAATCATACAGACCTTCTTGCACGATCAAATCGCCAAAATAATACCTAGAAGTCTGAATTTAGCACCAAATCGAATGAAATTCTCAAGAACACTTTAAAATTACTATTTTCTCAACCGAAGGTCCGAATCACTTTAAATCAACTCCCTTTCTCACCAAATTTCTCAAGCAGGTCTTAAATATCATAATGAACCTGTATCGAGCTCCGGAACCAAAATACGGACCCGGTACTAACAAAGTCAAACATCAATCAATTCTTAAAAATAATTAATTTTCCGACTTTTAATTTTTATCAAAAATTCATAACTTGAACTAGGGAACTCCGAATTCGATTTCGGGCATACGCCCAGGTCCCATAATTCGATACCGACCCACCGGCACCGTCAAAACATAGATCCGGGCCCGTTTACCAAAAATATTGACCGAAGTCAACTAAAATTAACTTTTAAGGAAAAAATTCTTATTTTTATTAGTTTTCAACATAAAAGCTTTCCGAAAACCTGCCCGGACTGTGCACGCAAATCAAGGAGGATAAAAATGAGATCTTTAAGGCTTAACAGCGCAGATTCGAGTTCTAAAATATAAGATGACCTTTTGGATCATCACAATCTCCACCTCTAAAACAACCGTTCGTCCTCGAACGGACATAGAAAAGTACCTGGGCTGGTGAAAAGGTGGGGCTATCTACTCCGCATGTCGGACTCGGACTCCTAAGTAGCTGCCTCAATAGGTTGACCTCTCCACTGCATTCGAACTAAAGGGTAATTCTTTGATCTTAACTGGCGAACTTGCCGGGCTAGAATTGCCACTAGCTCCTCCTCGTAAGTCAAATCCTTGTCCAACTGGACAGAGCTAAAATCTAACACATGGGACAGATTACCGTGATACTTTTGAAGCATGGACACATGGAATACCGGATGAATAGCTGCTAAACTAGGTGGCAACGCAAGCCTGTACGCCACCTCTCCCACTCTCTCCAGAATCTCAAAAGGTCTGATATACCTAGGGCTTAACTTGCCCTTCTTTCGGAACCTCATTACACCCTTCATGGGTGATACCCGAAGTAACACTCTCTCTCTGACCATGAATGCAACATCACAAACTCTACAGTTGGCATAATTCTTTTGCCTGGACTGAGCTGTGCGAAGTCGATCTTGAATAATCTTGACCTTATCCAAGGCATCTTGTACTAAGTCTGTACCCAACAACTGAACCTTTCCCGGCTCGAACCACCCAACTGGCGACCGACACCGCCTACCATATAATGCCTCATAGGGAGCCATCTGAATGCTCGACTGGTAGCTGTTATTGTAGGCGAACTCTGCAAGGGGAAAGAACTGATCCAACGATCCTCCGAAGTCTATAACACAAGCGCGGAGCATATCCTCCAAGATCTGAATAGTACGCTCGGACTGCCCGTCCGTCTAAGGATGGAATGATGTGCTCAACTCAACCCGCGTACTCAACTCATGATGTACTGCCCTCCAAATGTACAAGGTAAACTGCGTACCTTGATCAGAAATGATATACACGGACACACCGTGAAGACGGACGATCTCACAAATATATATCTCTGCTAACCGCTCTGAGGAATAGGTAACTGCCACAGGGATGAAGTGCACTGACTTAGTCAGCCTATCCACAATAACCCATGCTACATCGAACTTCCTCTGAGTTCGTGGGAGTCCAAAAACAAAGTCCATAGTGATACGCTCCTACTTCCACTCAGGAATCTCCATCTGCTGAAGCAAACCACCGGGTCTCTGATGCGCATATTTTACCTACTGGCAATTTAGGCACCGAGCTACGTAAGCAACTATATCTTTCTTCATCCTCCTCCACCAGTAATGTTGCCGCAGGTCCTGGTACATCTTGGGAGCGCCCGAGTGAATATAATACCGAGAACTGTGAGCCTCCTCAAGGATCAGCTCACGAAGCCCATCCACATTAGGCATACAAATACGACCCTGCATCCTCAAAACTCCGTCATATCCAACAGTAACCTGCTTGGCACCACCATGCCACACTGTGTCTCTAAGGACAAGTAAATTAGGATCGTTATCCTGCCGATCTCTGATGCATTCAAACAAAGAAGACTGAGCAACTGTACAAGTTAGAACACGGCTGGGCTCTGAAACATCTAACCTCATGAACTGGTTGGCCAAGGCCTGAACATCCAATGCAAGCAGTCTCTCACTAACTGGAATATATGCAAGGCTACCCATACTGACTGACTTTCTACTCAAAGCATCGACCACCACATTGGCCTTCCCGGGATGATACAATATGGTGATATAATAGTCTTTCAATAGCTCCAGCCACCTCATCTGCCTCAAATTGAGTTCCTTCTGCTTGAACAAAGACTGCAAGCTCCGATGATCAGTGAATACCTCACATGGTATGCCGTAAAGATAGTTCCTCCAAATCTTCAGTGCGTGAACAATGGCTGCCAGCTCTAGATCATGAACATGGTAATTCTTCTCGTAAACCTTCAGCTACCGTGAAGCATATGCAATAACCTTGCCACCCTGCATCAATACCGCACCCAGACCAATACGAGATGCGTCACAATATACTGTATAAGATCATGAACCTGTGGGTAACACCAATACCGGTGTCGTGCTCAAAGCAGTCTTGAGCTTCTGAAAGCTCGCTTCACACTCGTCTGACCACCTGAACGGGGCACCCTTCTGGGTCAATCTGGTCAACGGGGCTGTTATGGATGAAAACCCCTCCACAAAACGACGGTAATAGCCCGCCAAACCTAGGAAACTACGGATCTCTGTAGCTGATGTGGGTCTAGGCCAGTTCTGGACTGCCTCAATCTTCTTAGGATCCACCTGAATACCCTCTGATGATACAATGTGGCCCAAGAAAGCAACTGAACTCAACCAAAACTCACATTTTGAGAACTTAGCATATAAGTGGCTATCTTTCAGAGTCTGAAGAATGATCTGAAGGTGCTGCTCATGCTTCTCTCGACTGTGGGAGTAGATCAAGATATCATCAATAAACACAACCACAAAGAAATCCAAGTAGGGTTTGAACACCCGGTTCATCAAATCCATGAATGTTGCTGGGGCATTTGTCAGCCCAAATGACATTACTAGAAACTCATAATGCCCATACCGAATCTGAAAAGCTGTCTTAGGAACACCGGATGCCCTAATCCTCAACTGATGGTAGCCAGATCTCAAATCAATCATTGAAAACACCTTGGCACCTGAAGCTGATCAAATAAATCATCAATCCTTGGCAATGGATACTTGTTCTTGACGGTGACTTTTTTTCAACTGCGGATAATCTATTCACATCCTCATTGATCCATCTTTCTTCTTCACAAACAACACTGGTGCACCCCAGGGCGAGACACTAGGTCTAATGAATCCCTTATCAAGCAAATCTTGCAACTGCTCCTTCAATTCTTTCAACTATGGCGGGTCCATGCGATATGGCGAAATGGAAATAGGCTGAGTGCCCGGAGCCAAATCAATACAGAAATCAATATCTCTGTTAGGTGGCATCCCCGGCAGGTCTACAGGAAACACCTCTGGAAACTCACAAACAACCGGCACTGAATCTATGGAAGGAACCTCCGTACTAGAATCACAGACATAAGCCAGATAAGCTAGACACCCCTTCTCGACCATATGCCGAGCCCTCACATAAGAGATAACCCTACTGGCAGAATGGCCAAGATTCCCTCTCCACTCTAATCGAGGCAACCCCTGCAAGACTAAGGCCACCGTCTTGCCATGACAATCTAATATAGCATGATAAGGTGATAGCCAATTCATACCCGGTATGACATCAAAATCAACCGTGTCAAGAAGTAGAAGATATACATGAGTCTCAAGACTCCCAATGGTGACCACACACGAGTGATAAACACGATCTACAACAATAGCATCTCCCACTGGTATGGACACATACACAGGAGCACTCAAAGAATCATAGGGCACAACTAAATAGGAAGCAAAATAGAATAACACATAGGAGTAAGTAGATCCCGAATCAAATAGGACTGAAGCATCTCTACTGCAAACTGAAATAGTACCTGTGATAACAACGTCAAATGACTCAGCCTCAGGCCTAGCTGGGAAAGCATAATACTGGGGCTGGGCCCTACCACCCTGAACTACGTCCCTAGGACGACCTCTAGCTGGATGGTCTCCATCTCTAATGGCCTGACCTCTACCTCTAACAGTCTAGCCTCTACCTCTGGATGTCTGACCCCTATCTCTGTCTGGCTGAGCAGGTGGTGTTGAAACCATGGCATGAGAACTCTAATGTTGTGAGCTGCCCGTTGCCCGAGGGCAAAATCTAGCAATGTGCCTCGAATCACAACAAGTATAACATAATTTTGGCTGTTGTGACTGCTGGCCCTGAAACTGACCATGTCGACCTGAATAACCACCCTGATAACTCTAGAGTGGAGGTGCACTAATAGGAGCTGGTGGTGTACTGTAGGCTAGCTGGTCGGAATAATGCATCTGAGGGCCACGGCCACCTGAGGCACCGTGGGATGCCTGGAGCGCTGAATGAAATGGCCTGGGAGGATGGCCTCTACCAAAAGTACTTCTGCCTCTAGATGAGGCACCGCTTAACTCGCCGAAATGACGAGGCCTCTTGTCAGACCCCTGACCTCCCTGAGTAAGAACCATTTCGACTCGTCTGGCGACATTAGTAGCCGCCTGAAAAGAAATCTCACTCCCAGTCTCCTTAGCCATCTGCAATATGATAGGCTGAGCAAGTCCATTAATAAACCTCCTCACCCCCTCTCTCTCGGTGGGAAGCAGAAGAATGGCATGACGGGCCAAATCCACAAAACGGGTCTCATACTGAGTAACAGTCATACTGCCCTACTGGAGACGCTCAAACTGACAGCGAAGCTTCTCTCTCAATGTGATAGGCAGAAACTTCTCTATGAAGAGCGGAGAGAACTGGTCCCAAGTAAGAGCAGGTGACCCAGCTGGTCTGGTCAACAAGTAATCTCTCCACCATTTCTTGGCGGAACCCACCATCTGAAATGCAGCAAAATTGACCCCATTGGTCTCCACCATACCCATGTTTCGTAAAACCTCGTGACAACTGTCAAGATACTCCTGGGGGTCTCTGAAGGAGCACCACTGAAGTGAACATGAAAGAGCTTGGTAAACCTGTCCAATCTCCATAAAGCCTCAGAAGACATAGCTGGCCCATCTCTGACCTGTGCCGCAATAACCGGATGAACTAATCCGACTGGCTGAGCTGCTGGAGCCTGATATTGGGGAGCTATCTGCTCTGGAGTGGGAGTGATGGGAGTCTGGGCTCCTCCTCCAGCCTGAGAGACTGTTGGTGCCATGGGAAATGCGCCAGTCTGGGGCACACTCTCCATAAGGCCCACCAAACGGATCAAAGCGTCCTAAAGTACTAGGGTAGCAATGAACCCCTCCGGAACCTGAGTTGGTCCGGCAGGAACAGTCTGGGCTGGAACCTCCACGTCAAGCCCTATCTGAGGCTCCACTACTGGGGTTGCTGCTGGGGCTGCTGCTCGGGCCCTAGGCTGAGCCTTGCCCCTACCTTGGCCTCCGGCACGACCTCGACCTCTGCCCCGCGTAGGAGCTGTCACTGGAGGCTCTGGCTGCTGCTCAACTAAGAAAGTTGTACGTGTTCTTGCTATCTGCGAGAGAATAAGAGTAGAAGAGTTCAATCAGTATTGAGAAAACAAAAACGCATGACAGAGAAGAATAGCAGTGAAATTTGTTCCTAAATTTCATAGCCTCTGGAAGATAAGCACAGACATCTCCGTACCGATCCTCCAGACTCTACTAAGCTTGCTCGTGAATCATGAGACCTAGGTAACCTAGTGCTCTGATACCAACTTGTCACGACCCGAAATTTGAGATTGTGATGACCCAAAAGGTCATCTTATATTTTAGAACTCGAATTTGCGCTCTTAAGCCTAAAAGATCTCATTTTTACCCTCCTTGATTTGTGTGCGCAGTCCGGGCAGGTTTCCAGAAAGCTTTTATGTTGAAAACTAATGAAAATAAGAATATTTGCCTTAAAATTGATTTTAGTTGACTTCGGTCAATATTTTTGGTAAACGGGCCCAGATCCATATTTTGACGGTCCCGGTGGGTCCGTATCAAATTATGGGACCTGGGCGTATGCCCGGAATCGAATTCAGAGGTCCCTGGCTCAAGTTATGAATTTTTTGATGAAAATTAAAAGTCTGAAAATTAATTATTTTTAAGAATTGATTGATGTTTGCCATTGTTAGTACCGGGTCCGTATTTTGGTTCCGGAGTCCGGTATAGGTTCATTATGATATTTAAGACCTGTCTGAGAAATTTGGTGAGAAACGGAGTTAATTTGATGTGATTCGGACCTTCGGTTGAGAAAATAGTAATTTTAAAGTATTCTTGAGAATTTCATTCGATTTGGTGCTAAATTCAGACTTCTAGGTGTTATTTTGGAGATTTGATCGCGCGAGCAGGTCTGTATGATGTTTTTAGACATGTGATCATGTTTGTTTTGGAGCCCCGAGGGCTCGGGTGAGTTTCGGATAGGCTACAGGGTGATTTGCACTTAGAAAATCTAAGATTTTTGCTGCAGCAGCTGTTCTGGTGTGCCCTTCTTCGCGTTCACGTAGGTAGTGTCGCGAACGTGAAAGGTAAAATGGGGGCAGGGGAAATTTCTTCTTCGCGAACGCGAAGGACTGGTCGCGAATGCGAAGCGTTCGGGGTGGTACCCTTCGCGAACGCGATCTGTCTCACACAAACGCGATAGTTTAAGGGACCTGGGGGAGGGGGTCATGTTCTTCTACGCGAACGCGTCCACTGGGTCGCGAACGTGAAGGCTTGGGGGGAGCTGCCTTAAGCGAACGCATAGAAAGACTTGCAAACGCGAAGGCCTTAGGCCGCTGTGCATCGCGATCACGACAGGCCTCTCGCGAACGCGATGAAGGCCTGTCTAGTGACTTAAAACAGACTCCAAACACGGGTTTAAGCCATTTCTTCAACATTTTCAAGAAACAAACGGGTAGAGGCGATTTTTAAGAGTCATTTTCTTCCCCAAAGTGTTTGTAAGTGATTCTAAACCATTTTCTTTCAATTACCCATTACATTTCTTGAATTATCAACCTAAAATCTAGTATTTTCATGGTAGAATTAGGGGTTTGGGTAGAAACTAGGGATTTAGGGAATTTGGGGATTTAGACCTCAATTTGAGGTCGGATTCCAAAACCAATTATATATTCGGGCTCGGGGATAAATGGGTAAATGGATTTTGGTCCGAACTCGGGTTTTGACCAAGCGGGCCCGGGGTCAATTTTTTGACTTTTTGGAGGAAAATTTGGGAAATTTAATTTATGCAATATAATTAATTCCTTTAGCAATATTTAATATTATTGAATCATTTTTGAATAGATACGAGTGGTTTGAAGGTGAATTCCAAAGGAAAAGTTGTGATTGAGAATTAAGTGGCCTTCGAAGCGAGGTAAGTGTTGTGTCTAACTTTGGCTTGAGGGATTAGGTATTGTGTGAGTATTTGCTACGTGTTTTGTTGTTGAATACGATGTATAGTTGAGGTGACAAGCATCTATACGTTGTGGTCGAGTCATAGTACGCGAGTGAAATTCTATTATTGCAAATTTGTAGTCTTAAATCTTGTTATCCATGCTTATTGTTGTTGTTGAAATGTTGGGAAACTTGTATCCGGTTCCACCAAGGTCGATAAAATTGTGAATATTGATTCGAGGTTGAGATGTTAAATTGTGAAAGTAATCATTTATAAAATATTGATTTTCTTGTGAAACTCCTCTCTATCCGTTGTTATTGATTTTGTGAATTGTGAGGAAGAATGTAAAGCACGAAGGGTGATGCCGTGCATAATTTAATTATATTGTGAGGAAGAGTGTAAATCATGAAGGGTGATGCCGTGCATAATTTAATTATATTGCGAGGAAGAGTGTAAAGCACGAAGGGTGATGCCGTGCATAATTTATTTATATTATGAGGAAGAGAGTAAAAGCACGAAGGGTGATGCGGTGCATAATTTATTTATATTGTAAGGAAGAGAGTAAAAGCACAAAGGGTGATGCCGTGCAGTTTTCCTTGCTGTCTTAATTGCTCAATTCGTTTAAGGATTTCTGGTTTAATTTTGTCTTTTCATTATTCTTACTCGTTATGTTGTATTCCCCCACTGTATGTTGCCCTCCCATTATTTCTGCGTTATTTCTTATTTACTGTTATTGCCACTAGCATGATTATACTGTTCAGGTTATATGTGTGTGTCTTGTTCTAGCCTCGTCACTACTTCGCCGAGGTTAGGTTCGATACTTACCAGTACATGGGGTCAGTTATACTGATGTTGCACTCTGCACTTTCTGTGCAGATTTTCATACCGGCTCAGGTTGATCGAGATTTGCTACGGGTCCACTGTCCGAAGACTCAAGGTAGATCTGTCGGCGTTCACAGACCTTGAAGTCCCCGTCTATCCCTTATGTCTTACTGTTTTCTTTCATTCAGACAGTTGTATTTCCTACAGATTATTTGTTGTAAATTCTAGAATGCACATGAATTATGACTCCAGATCCGGGTGGTAGTAATTAATACATTTTTATGATATTCCGCACTTATTATATTTCATCTTAGTTAATTATTGTTATTTACTGAATGGAAATAAGGAATTGGTTTAATGATTCTCTAACGTTGGCTTGCCTGGCAAGTGAAATGTTAGGTGCCATCACGGTTCGGTCGGTGGGAAATTTCGGGTCGTGACATTAATAACCAAAACTATCTTCCAATTTATGATCTTATTAAACTAATCAAACTCATGATGATAAGAGAATTAGTGTAAAATACCAAAGCAGCTAAGCAGGAAGGCTGTTACGACCCAAAATCCTAACATGTCGTGATGGCGCCTATCTCAGTACTAGGCAAGACGACAACATCAATAACCCACGATTTTCTTTAAATTTAAAAACATAACGTTTAATACAATACCAAAGATCTAGAAATTTCCGATACAACACTCCCAAAATCTGGTGTCACTGAGTACATGAACATCTAATATGAGTACAAGTCTGGAAAATACAGTCTATAATAGTCTGAGACCAAATACAGTAAACAAGGAGATAGAGAAGGAGAGACAAGGTCTGCTGAACACGGCAGCTACCTCAAAATCTCATGAAAGTCAACTGCGCGAAATGATCAACACCCGCTATGTTCAGGAACACCTGGATCTGCACACGAAGTGCAGGGTGTAGTATGAGTACAACCAACTCAGCAAATAACAATAATAACTAAGGAACTGAAGATAATGACAAGCTACACAGTCATAATTCACTTTCAGTAGTTCCAGCAAAGAATAGACATGTTTTCAAATCCGGCAGTTTAAGTCAAATCAATTTATACAGTTCAATTTCAAGTAATTCGGATGTAAATTCTTTCATAGATTTCACAACAATGACAGATAGCAACCAAGTGCAACAACAAATGCAAAGCAAGTACAGCCTCTCACGCAACAGTCACTCAGCTCATCCCAACAGCTCAACCACTCGGCTTTCAGCCCTTAGCACTCACACTCAATGGGTACCCGCACTCACTGGGGGTGTGTATAGATAACTCACGTGCTATAATATCCTGCACAGAGAACTTACGTGCCATAATATCCTTACCTCACCAACAGGCCCTCGGCCTTACTCAGTCCTCAACCTCTCAAGTCTCTCGGGCTCTCAGGAATCACAAAGATCAGCCCAAACAAAGATAACATAGTATACCAACAAATATCCAGAAAGACTGAGGTATAATACGCAAGAAAAATCATGAACGAGTACAAGACAGCAATTAGCAAATAATTCAACAAGTACGCGACCTCTACGGGTCTCAACAGTACTATAACATAGCCTAAGCATGATTTCTAACATGATTTATAGTCAAATTTCTTCAACACATAGAGAAAATATGGCTAACAATAAATTATTCAACTTTACAGTTTCCCGGGACGGTCCAAGTCACATTCTCCTCGGTGCACGCCCACATGCCCGTCACCTAGCATGTGCGTCACCTCCAAAATAATCACATGATACCAAAATCCGGGGTTTCATACCCTCAGGACCAGATTTATAATTGTTACTTACCTCAACCCATGTAATTCTTTATTCCGCTATGCCCTTTCCATGAGAATTGGTCTTCGAAATCCTCGTATCTTGCCATAATTAATTTGATTCAGTCAATACCAATTATTGTAATTAATTCCATAAGAAAATACTAATTTTTCCAATAAAATCTGAAATTAGCTCAAAACTTTCCCGTAGGGCCCACGTATTGAAACCCGACAAAAGTTATAAAATATGAACGCTCCTCCAACCACGAGTCCAACTATACAAATTTCACCAAAATCCGACACCAACTCGACCCTCAAATCTTTCCACAACCTTATTGGTATTTATACATAATACTCTTACACCCAAGAATCATACTATAAATCACCCATTTTTACTCCAAACCCGAAATTGAAGGATTG